>NC_092100.1:1212944-1504348 GCF_045679555.1 Salvelinus alpinus | reverse complement strand
AACTGATTCAAGTATTTTTAGCCAGATCCTAATTGGGATGATGAATTTTATGTTTATTTTTATGGTATCGATGGCCCTTCTTGCCTTGTCTCTCAGATCCTTCACAGCCTTGTGGAAGTTACCTGTGGTGCTGATATTTAGGCCGAGGTCGGTGTAATTCTTTGTGTGCTCTCGAGCAACAGTGTCAAGATAGAATTTGGCTACTGGACCTTTTTTGGAACACCATTATTTTTGTCTTAATGAGATCCACTGTCAGGGCCCAGGTCTGACAGAATCTGTGCAGAAGATCTAGGTGCTGCTGTAGGCCCTCCTTGGTTGGGGACAGAAGCACCAGATCATCAGCAGTAGACATTTGACATCAGATTCTAGTAGGGTGAGGCCGGGTACTGCAGACTGTTCTAGTGCCCTCGCCAATTCATTGATATACATGTTGAAGAGGGTGGGGCTCAAGCTGCATCCCTGCTGTCTCACCCCACAGCCCTGAGGAAAGAAATCTGTGTTTATTGACAATTTTAACTGCAAACTTGTGTACATTGATTGTGTCACGTCATATGCTTTTATCTAAGCACCAGATTAGAACGCATCTACATATAGTCACACTCAGTGATTATGTGCGTCAAGGCATCGTTCCATGGGGACACAGGTGGCATAAAGAACCATCATTGGGACAGCAACAGATGATTTCTGGACTCAGGTGGCATAAAGAACCATCATTGGGACAACAACAGATGATTTCTGGACTCAGGTGGCATAAAGAACCATCATTGGGACAGCAACAGATGATTTCTGTGAGCGCTGGTGTCCCATCCTGAACAAATGCTCTGTTGATTTAATTGTTGACCAGTGGAAAAGGATTTTATTGAAATGGACAACACGATTGAAGAGAAAATCGCCTTAAATGACATACCCAACTCTAACTGCCTTTTGAAGTGCAAGAGAAAGGCCACAATGTATTATTTCAGTTTAGGTGCGATTTTAGACTGATCCAATGAACCATTGAATTTCTGTTCAAAATGTATCAAGTCTGCCCAAATGTACCTAATTGGTTTATTAATACATTTAAGTTCATAACTCTTCACTCTCCTCAAACAATGGCATGGTATGTTTTCACTGTAATAGCTACTGTAAATTGGACAGTGCAGTTAGATTAACAAGAATTTAATCTTTCTGCCCAAATAAGACATGTCTATGTCCTGGGAAATGTTCTTGTTACTTACAACCTCATGCTAATCACATTAGCGCACGTTAGCTCAACCGTCCCACGGGGGGACACAGATCCTGTAGAGGTTTTAATGATGATGTCATATTCAATGAACTGATGAAAAATCCTGACAGGATGTCCTGCTCCTCCACTCCATGACAGACGCAGGAGGGATGTCACTTCCTTCTATCCACCCCTGTCTGACCAACGCTCTTCAACCAGGAACTAATCCGCTTCCAGTGCCAGTTTTTTTATCCAATGAGATACAGGGCTGACAATTTCATTGGCTGTTGGCGAGGGGAACCCCGTTCCCAGACAGGTTAAAAGAGGGGTAGTTGGCTCGTATAGCTGTGTGCCATGACCAGGGATCGTCCGTGTGGAAGGTTAGGTTGCTTTACGTTCCCATTTTTGTAGCAGTCAGCAACAAGCGTCTCTGGATTGTCCATGAGGAGCTTCTCATTGTACTCTTTCCGTGCCTTGTCATTTTTTATATCCAGGGGTACTGTACTGTGGTAACCTCTGCACAGAAGGAAGCCATGGAGCAAGTTTGCCAAAGAGGCCTCTGCATTTGGGTGGGGGAGGAACTCTGCTGCCATTGTTGGGCTCAGGGGCCTCACACCTCAAGGCTAATTAATGTTGCAGCCGGGTCTGTTCTGTCCTAGCAACCATGGTAGCCTTAGCATTCAGTCTTTATAAAGTTAAATAGCTACAGATTATTGTAATGTTATTTTCCTTCTAGGCTTTCGAAGTAGCTTCAGACTGAACATTACTTACTCAGTTCGAGGTTGGATGGTATTTTCGTGTTTCTGTTATGCTTCTTTTGATGGTTGCTGGTTTGTCAGGAAGTTTTCTGGATAGTCCTTGGCGGTAAGAATCCTTGGTAATAAAAATCCTTACAAAATCAGGTTGTAGGTTTGGAGTTTTGATCTGGAGTGAAATGTTGTGGAGTGTAGTATGTCCTTGTTGAATTTATTTATTTATTTTTAACCAAGTTTATACAACCCTAAATCTATATTTTTGTTAAAACTTGCTGAACAATTCAGGAGCTCATCTGCTCATGACCTCTCTCTCTCGAACCCTCTCTCTCCAGAACCCTCTCTCTCCAGAACCCTCTCTCTCCAGAACCCTCTCTCTCCAGAACCCTCTCTCTCCAGAAGAACCCTCTCTCTCCAGAACCCTCTCTCTCCAGAACCCTCTCTCTCCAGAACCCTCTCTCTCCAGAACCCTCTCTCTCCAGAACCCTCTCTCTCCAGAACCCTCTCTCTCCAGAACCCTCTCTCTCCAGAACCCTCTCTCTCCAGAACCCTCTCTCTCCAGAACCCTCTCTCTCCAGAACCCTCTCTCTCCAGAACCCTCTCTCTCTCTCGAACTCTCTCTCTCCCGAACCCTCTCTCTCTCGAACCCTCTCTCTCCAGAACCCTCTCTCCAGAACCCTCTCTCCAGAACCCTCTCTCTCCAGAACCCTCTCTCTCTCGAACCCTCTCTCTCTCGAACCCTCTCTCTCCAGAACCGTGAGCCCCTGATGATTTATCCTCAGTTCATCAAGTCTCTCCCTCTTTCTTCTCTTCTCTCTACCTCTCTCATCTCTCTCTCTCCCTCTGCTCTCTTCTCGCTCTCTCTCCCTCCGCTCTCTCTTCTCGCTCTCTCTCCCTCCGCTCTCTCTTCTCGCTCTCTCTTCTCGCTCTCTCTTCTCGCTCTCTCTTCTCGCTCTCTCTTCTCGCTCTCTCTTCTCGCTCTCTCTCCCTCCGCTCTCTCTTCTCGCTCTCTCTCCTCTCTCTTCTCGCTCTCTCTCCCTCCGCTCTCTCTTCTCGCTCTCTCTCCCTCCGCTCTCTTCTCGCTGTCTCTCTCTTCTTCCTCAATTCATCATGTCTTCTCTCTCTCCAGAACCGTGACACCCTGATGCCTTCTCCTCAGTTCATCAAGTCCTACTTCAGCTCCTTCACCGATGACATTATCTCCCAACCGCTCCAGAAGGGTGAGAAGAAGGACGAGGACAAGGACAACGAGGGCGAGGCCGATGAGGTCACAGAAAGGTCAGAGGTCACACTGTGTCACTTCCTGTCCTGTATGTTGCTCTGGATTTTAAAAAAACTACATTTGCGTTCCAAATGGCACACTATTCCCTATAAACACAGCCATAGTGTCTGTACCAGGGTTCAACATACTGAACTAGTGTCTGTACCAGGGTTCAACATACTGAACTAGTGTCTGTACCAGGGTTCAACATACTGAACTAGTGTCTGTACCAGGGTTCAACATACTGAACTAGTGTCTGTACCAGGGTTCAACATACTGAACTAGTGTCTGTACCAGGGTTCAACATAGTTCTGGTTATCTGAAGGCCAAGCAGTACATTAACCCTGTCCTTAACCTCTAACCTTTGTCCTGTCCATAGTTCTGGTTATCTGAAGGCCAAGCAGTACATTAACATTTACATTTACATTTAAGTCATTTAGCAGACGCTCTTATCCAGAGCGACTTACATTACCCTGTCCTTAACCTCTGTCCTGTCCATAGTTCTGGTTATCTGAAGGCCAAGCAGTACATTAACCCTGTCCTTAACCTCTAACCTCTGTCCTGTCCATAGTTCTGGTTATCTGAAGGCCAAGCAGTACATTAACCCTGTTCTTAACCTCTGTCCTGTCCATAGTTCTGGTTATCTGAAGGCCAAGCAGTACATTAACCCTGTCCTTAACCTCTGTCCTGTCCATAGTTCTGGTTATCTGAAGGCCAAGCAGTACATGGAGGAGGAGAACTATGATAAGATCATCAGTGAGTGCACGAAGGAGGTGGAGTCTGGGGGCCGGTACACTGCTGAGGCCCTGTTGCTACGGGCAACCTTCTACCTCCTGATTGGCAACGCCACCGGTGCCCAGCCCGACCTGGACCGGGTCATTAACATGGAGGACGCCAACGTCAAGGTAGTGGAGATGAGCTGGGGTCGGGGGCTGGTGTCCAGGTGGGGGGGGGGGGCTGGTGTCCAGTAGCTCAGCTCCTCCCCGTTAGTCGCTATTAGCAGCTCAGCTCCTCCCCGTTAGTCGTTATTAGCAGCTCAGCTCCTCCCCGTTAGTCGTTATTAGCAGCTCAGCTCCTCCCCGTTAGTCGTTATTAGCAGCTCAGCTCCTCCCCGTTAGTCACTATTAGCAGCTCAGCTCCTCCCCGTTAGTCGTTATTAGCAGCTCCTCCTCCTCTCGGTTAGTCGTTATTAGCAGCTCAGCCCCTCCCCCTCTCGGTTAGTCGCTATTAGCAGCTCCTCCTCCTCTCGGTTAGTCGCTATTAGAAGCTCCTCCTCCTCTCGGTTAGTCGCTATTAGCAGCTCCTCCCCCTCTCGGTTAGTCGCTATTAGCAGCTCCTCCTCCTCTCGGTTAGTCGCTATTAGCAGCTCCCCCACCTCTCGGTTAGTCGCTATTAGCATCTCCTCCTCCTCTCGGTTAGTCGCTATTAGCAGCTCCCCCTCCTCTCGGTTAGTCGCTATTAGCAGCTCAGCCACCTTCCGGTTAGTCGCTATTAGCAGCTCAGCCACCTTCTGGTTAGTCGCTATTAGCAGCTCCTCCTCCTCTCGGTTAGTCGCTATTAGCAGCTCCCCCTCTCGGTTAGTCGCTATTAGCATCTCCTCCTCCTCTCGGTTAGTCGCTATTAGCAGCTCAGCCCCTCCCCCTCTCGGTTAGTCGCTATTAGCAGCTCCTCCTCCTCTCGGTTAGTCGTTATTAGCAGCTCAGCCCCTCTCCCTCTCGGTTAGTCGCTATTAGCAGCTCCCCCACCTTCCGGTTAGTCACTATTAGCAGCTCTGCCGCTCCACTTTGTTAGTCGCTATTAGCAGCTCCTCCTCCTCTCGGTTAGTCGTTATTAGCAGCTCAGCCCCTCCCCCTCTCGGTTAGTCGCTATTAGCAGCTCCCCCACCTTCCGGTTAGTCGCTATTAGCAGCTCCTCCTCCTCTCGGTTAGTCGCTATTAGCAGCTCCTCCTCCTCTCGGTTAGTCGTTATTAGCAGCTCAGCCCCTCCCCCTCTCGGTTAGTCGCTATTAGCAGCTCCTCCTCCTCTCGGTTAGTCGTTATTAGCAGCTCAGCCCCTCTCCCTCTCTCCTCCTCCTCTCGGTTAGTCGTTATTAGCAGCTCAGCCCCTCTCCCTCTCGGTTAGTCGCTATTAGCAGCTCCCCCACCTTCCGGTTAGTCACTATTAGCAGCTCTGCCGCTCCACTTTGTTAGTCGCTATTAGCAGCTCCTCCTCCTCTCGGTTAGTTGTTATTAGCAGCTCAGCCCCTCCCCCTCTCGGTTAGTCGCTATTAGCAGCTCCCCCACCTTCCGGTTAGTCACTATTAGCAGCTCTGCCGCTCCACTTTGTTAGTCGTTATTAGCAGCTCCTCCTCCTCTCGGTTAGTCGTTATTAGCAGCTCAGCTCCTCCTTCTCCTCTTGGTTTGTCGCTATTAGCAGCTCAGCTCCTCCTCCTCCTCTTGGTTTGTCACTATTAGCAGCTTAGCTCCTCCTCCTCCTCTCGGTTTGTCGCTATTAGTTTGCATGATGGTATGGCTGTCAACACATTGTTCCAAACAAGAATGAGGCTACTTTCAACTTTGCTTCTTAATATAGTCATTCTATTTCTAGGATTACATTTCACCCAAATGTTTTGATGTATATTGCAAGTCAACTAGCAATAGTTGGTAATAAATTCTAATTAGATATATTACCCACATGGTGCAGCCCAGACCAGGTGGCTGTATAGTTAATATAGCAAGCAGCTCTTCTTTCTCTTAGCCCTGCTAGCTGAGGGCCAATGCTCTGACTGAAACCCTGTTTTTGTCCTGTCTCTGTCCTGGTACTGCAGCTCAGGGCCAATGCTCTGACTGAAACCCTGTTTTTGTCCTGTCTCTGTCCTGGTACTGCAGCTCAGGGCCAATGCTCTGACTGAAACCCTGTTTTTGTCCTGTCTCTGTCCTGGTACTGCAGCTGAGGGCCAATGCTCTGACTGAAACCCTGTTTTGTCCTGTCTCTGTCCTGGTACTGCAGCTCAGGGCCAATGCTCTGACTGAAACCCTGTTTTTGTCCTGTCTCTGTCCTGGTACTGCAGCTCAGGGCCAATGCTCTGACTGAAACCCTGTTTTTGTCCTGTCTCTGTCCTGGTACTGCAGCTCAGGGCCAATGCTCTGACTGAAACCCTGTTTTTGTCCTGTCTCTGTCCTGGTACTGCAGCTCAGGGCCAATGCTCTGACTGAAACCCTGTTTTTGTCCTGTCTCTGTCCTGGTACTGCAGCTCAGGGGCCATGCTCTGACTGAAACCCTGTTTTTGTCCTGTCTCTGTCCTGGTACTGCAGCTCAGGGCCAATGCTCTGACTGAAACCCTGTGTTTGTCCTGTCTCTGTCCTGGTACTGCAGCTCAGGGCCAATGCTCTGACTGAAACCCTGCTTTTGTCCTGTCTCTGTCCTGGTACTGCAGCTCAGGGCCAATGCTCTGACTGAAACCCTGTTTTTGTCCTGTCTCTGTCCTGGTACTGCAGCTGAGGGCCAATGCTCTGATCAAGCGTGGCAGTATGTACATGCAGCAGCAGCAGCCTATGATGTCAACACAGGACTTCAACATGGCCGCTGAGATCGACACGCGCAACGCAGATGTCTACCACCACCGGGGACAGGTAGGGCTGTCTCTATCACTATCCCACCACCGGGGACAGGTAGGGCTGTCTCTATCACTATCCCACCACCGGGGACAGGTAGGGCTGTCTCTATCACTATCCCACCACCGGGGACAGGTAGGGCCGTCTCTATCACTATCCCACCACCGGGGACAGGTAGGGCCGTCTCTATCACTATCCCACCACCGGGGACAGGTAGGGCCGTCTCTATCACTATCCCACCACCGGGGACAGGTAGGGCCGTCTCTATCACTATCCCACCACCGGGGACAGGTAGGGCTGTCTCTATCACTATCCCACCACCGGGGACAAGTAGGGCTGTCTCTATCACTATCCCACCACCGGGGACAGGTAGGGCTGTCTCTCACTATCCCACCACCGGGGACAGGTAGGGCTGTCTCTCACTATCCCACCACCGGGGACAGGTAGGGCTGTCTCTATCACTATCCCACCACCGGGGACAGGTAGGGCTGTCTCTATCACTATCCCACCACCGGGGACAGGTAGGGCTGTCTCTATCACTATCCCACCACCGGGGCAGGTAGGGCCGTCTCTATCACTATCCCACCACCGGGGACAGGTAGGGCCGTCTCTATCACTATCCCACCACCGGGGACAGGTAGGGCCGTCTCTATCACTATCCCACCACCGGGGACAGGTAGGGCCGTCTCTATCACTATCCCACCACCGGGGACAGGTAGGGCCGTCTCTATCACTATCCCACCACCGGGGACAGGTAGGGCTGTCTCTATCACTATCCCACCACCGGGGACAAGTAGGGCTGTCTCTATCACTATCCCACCACCGGGGACAGGTAGGGCTGTCTCTCACTATCCCACCACCGGGGACAGGTAGGGCTGTCTCTCACTATCCCACCACCGGGGACAGGTAGGGCTGTCTCTCACTATCCCACCACCGGGGACAGGTAGGGCTGTCTCTATCACTATCCCACCACCGGGGACAGGTAGGGCTGTCTCTCACTATCCCACCACCGGGGACAGGTAGGGCTGTCTCTATCACTATCCCACCACCGGGGACAGGTAGGGCCGTCTCTATCACTATCCCACCACCGGGGACAGGTAGGGCCGTCTCTATCACTATCCCACCACCGGGGACAGGTAGGGCCGTCTCTATCACTATCCCACCACCGGGGACAGGTAGGGCCGTCTCTATCACTATCCCACCACCGGGGACAGGTAGGGCCGTCTCTATCACTATCCCACCACCGGGGACAGGTAGGGCCGTCTCTATCACTATCCCACCACCGGGGACAGGTAGGGCCGTCTCTATCACTATCCCACCACCGGGGACAGGTAGGGCCGTCTCTATCACTATCCCACCACCGGGGACAGGTAGGGCCGTCTCTATCACTATCCCACCACCGGGGACAGGTAGGGCCGTCTCTATCACTATCCCACCACCGGGGACAGGTAGGGCCGTCTCTATCACTATCCCACCACCGGGGACAGGTAGGGCCGTCTCTATCACTATCCCATATGGCCCTGCCCAAATGGCACCCTATTCCCTATTTAGTGCACTACTTTTGACCAGCGCCCTATTCCCTATTTAGTGCACTACTTTTGACCAGCGCCCATAGGCCTCTAAATAAGGAATGGGGTGAATAGGATGCCCTTTGGGGCTAACTTGCAAGTAAACAGTAAGATGCATTAGGTCACATCATTGCCATTGGTTTACCCTAACAGACTGAAATGTTTCCCCTTCAGTTGAAGATCCTTCTGGACCAGGTAGAGGAGGCCGTCGGAGACTTTGATGAGTGCATCCTGCTCAGACCTGACTCTGCTCTGGCACAGGCTCAGAAATGTTTCGCCCTGGTGAGTAGGGATCAGGAGACTGAGCTCACTAATGTAATGGATATCTGTTGTAAACATGAATCTTATCAGTTTCTCTGTCCTCTAGTGTAGGTTTGGGATGTGTTGGAGATGTGTTCATGTTAAAAGGTTCATCCTACTGGCTGTGCCTGCAGTACAGACATGCTCTGGTGAATGGACTGTCTTATCCACTTCATACAGCTGAGACTGGATCTCACCAATGTGTTGTTAATCTACTTCATACAGCTGAGACTGGATCTCACCAATGTGTTGTTAATCTACTTCATACAGCTGAGACTGGATCTCACCAATGTGTTGTTAATCCACTTCATACAGCTGAGACTGGATCTCACCAATGTGTTGTTAATCCACTTCATACAGCTGAGACTGGATCTCACCAATGTGTTGTTAATCCACTTCATACAGCTGAGACTGGATCTCACCAATGTGTTGTTAATCTACTTCATACAGCTGAGACTGGATCTCACCAATGTGTTGTTAATCCACTTCCTACAGCTGAGACTGGATCTCACCAATGTGTTGTTAATCCACTTCATACAGCTGAGACTGGATCTCACCAATGTGTTGTTAATCCACTTCATACAGCTGAGACTGGATCTCACCAGCTAGTGTTAACCAGCTAGTCTGTGTGTGTCCAGTACAGGCAGGCATACACTGGCAACAGCCAGTCCCAGGTGCAGACGGCCATGGACGGCTTTGAGGACGTCATCACGAGGTTCCCTAAGTGTGCCGAGGGGTACGCTCTGTATGCACAGGTAGGGGTACGCTCTGTCATTAACACGGTCTCACCTGTCAGGTGCGCTGTCATTAACACGGTCTTTCTGAGGGGGTGTGGTAAATTGCCAATATATTGCCAATATACCACAGCTAAGGGCTGTTCTTTCGCACGACACAATGAGGAGTGCCTGTATACATCCCTTAGCCGTGGTATATTGGCTATATATCACACACACCCTTATTGTTATTATAAACTGGCTACCAACGTAATTAGAGCAGTAAAAATACATGTCAACATAAGTCAGAAATAGCATTATAAATATTCACATACCTTTGATGATCTTCATCAGAATGCACTCCCAGGAATCCCAGTTCCACAATAAATGTTTGTTTTGTTCGATGAAGTCCATCATTTATGTCCAAATACATCCTTTTTGTTCGCGCGTTTAGCCCAGTATTCAAAATTCATGACGCGCGATCACTAGGTGCAGACGAAAAGTAAAAAAGTTCCGAAACATGTCAAACGATGTATAGAATAAATCTTTAGGATGTTTTTAACATAAATCTTCAATAATGTTCCAACCGGAGAATTCCTTTGTCTTCAGAAATGCAATGGAACGCAAGCTAACTCTCTCACGCGAACTGGCAGACCTCTGACTCATTCCCCTCTCATTCGCCCCCACTTCACAGTAGAAGCCTCAAACAAGGTTCTAAAGACTGTTGACATCTAGTGGAAGCCTTAGGAAGTGCAATATGACCCCATTTCCACTATCTTGGATAAGCAAAGAGCTGAAAAACTGCAAACCTCAGATTTCCCACTTCCTGGTTGGATTTTTTCTCAGGTTTTTGCCTGCCATATGAGTTATGTTATACTCACAGACATCATTCAAACAGTTTTAGAAACTTCAGGGTGTTTTCTATCCAAATCTACTAATAATATGCATATCCTAGCATCTGGGCCTGAGTAGCAGGCAGTTTACTCTGGGTACGCTTTTCATCCGGACGTGAAAATACTGCCCCCTACCCAAGAGAGGTTAACAGAACTTCAAATCTCTTCTTACAATTTGATTTGTTTTACTTGAGTATGTGAATCACCCTGAACCGTTTCTCCTGTGTCTCTGTGTTGTTCAGGCATTGACTGACCAGCAACAGTTTGGCAAGGCAGATCAGATGTACAACAAGTGTATTGACCTGGAGCCGGACAACGCTACAACATACGTCCACAAGGGGTGAGTTAGTCGGACAACGCTACAACATACGTCCACAAGGGGTGAGTTAGTCGTACAACGCTACAACATACGTCCACAAGGGGTGAGTTAGTCGGACAACGCTACAACATACGTCCATAAGGGGTGAGTTAGTCGGACAACGCTACAACATACGTCCACAAGGGGTGAGTTAGTCGGACAACGCTACAACATACGTCCATAAGGGGTGAGTTAGTCGGACAACGCTACAACATACGTCCACAAGTGGTGAGTTAGTCGGACAACGCTACAACATACGTCCACAAGGGGTGAGTTAGTCGGACAACGCTACAACATACGTCCACAAGGGGTGAGTTAGTCGGACAACGCTATAACATACGTCCACAAGGGGTGAGTTAGTCGGACAACGCTACAACATACGTCCATAAGGGGTGAGTTAGTCGGACAACGCTACAACATACGTCCACAAGGGGTGAGTAAAGAGGGGATCCCTGGTCCCTGAGATGAGGTGGATGTGAGCGGCATCCTAGGGGCCTCATTTTATAAACGTTGTGTAATAATGCTGTAAAACATGCGTGTGCCCGTTTTCAGGCAGGCATTTCTAAAAACTGAACTTGCCGTGAGGATGTGTTGATCCTCCCGGAAACTGTAGACCATGCGTACACAGATATGTAGTGTTAGATTTACGCAATAGTTATAAATGAGGCCCCTGGTGTGATGAGGTTGTGAGGGGAAGTGGCCTGTAGATCAGGAGTCATGTTTTAGTGATAGTCCAGTAAATTGCTAATTCCTGTGTGTGTCAAGGTTGTTGCAGCTCCAGTGGAAGCAGGACTTGGACCTGGGTCTGGACCTCATCAGCAAGGCCATTGAGATCGACAACAAATGTGACTTTGCCTATGAAACCATGGGCACTATTGAAGTTCAAAGGTTAGTTCAATACTTTTTCAAATATTTCCCAGTAATAACTTTAGAGTTTGGTTAAGAAGGCATTAAATAACATCTTGGTACATTATAAATGTTTTTACATTAACAACAAATATAACAAAAAATACTAACTTTATACACAGGGGTATATACATTTAAAAGGCATAAGGCTTCACAGGCATTTACGGTTCGCTTTGCTTTGTATTTTTTTTGTATTTATTCAGCATGGGGGAAAAAAGCCATATTTCAGTTTTTAAAAGTAAGTCTCTTGGCTTTTCTGTAGCCCAGTTGCATTTATAGTATGTATAAAATAAGTACCATACATAATAAAGAGATTAATTATGGGACAGGGGCATACAGGGTCAGGGCCATCCAGAACATCTTGGTTCAGTTAGGATCAGGGCCATCCAGAACATCTTGGTTCAGTTAGGATCAGGGCCATCCAGAACATCTTGGTTCAGTTAGGATCAGGGGCATCCAGAACATCTTGGTTCAGTTAGGATCAGGGGCATCCAGAACATCTTGGATTAGGGTCCTTCCAGAACATCTTGGTTCAGTTAGGATCAGGGTCCTTCCAGAACATCTTGGTTCAGTTAGGATCAGGGGCATCCAGAACATCTTGGATTAGGGTCCTTCCAGAACATCTTGGTTCAGTTAGGATTAGGGGCATCCAGTACATCTTTGTACATATGCAGACACATACATAAAATGTAATGTCATAAAATACATACAACACATGAAAAAACTATATAAGGTGTGTTCGTAAATTTAATCTGGAGTGCCAGAGTGCGCTCTGGGTGTTCGTAAATATAGAGTGTTGTCAGATTGTCCGTTCATAAATTCAGAGAATTTCGCTCTCGGAGCGTTCAGAGCGCCCACACTAGATGCTTTGAGGGCATTATCACTTAAATAAACTTCCCTCTCATTACAGGGGAAACCTGGAAAAAGCGATAGACATGTTCAACAAGGCCATCAACCTGGCCAAGTCAGAGATGGAGATGGCCCACCTCTACTCACTGTGTGATGCAGCCTACGCCCAGACTGAGGTAGCCAGGAAGTACAGGTTGAAGCCACCCACGCTGTAACTCTCCTGTCACATGATCCACCCTACCCAAGTCTCTCCACTGCTGAGCCTGATCATATTATAACTGCAGATCTTTGAGTCATTTAGTTTTGTACAAGACCTGAGAACTACCGGTGGTTAAAGATGAAAGAGAAATATGTGACTAGGGTTGCAAAATTACGGTAACTTTCCCAAAATTCCCCGGTTTTCCTGAAAACCAGGAATTACGGGGAAATAAGCAGGAAATCCATGAACATGCCAACCAGGATTTCTGGAAAGCCAGGGAGGGAAGGTTAGGAAAGTAACTGGAATCCTGTCTGACCCTACAGTATTGTCACGTTGAATTGGAATTCAAACCAGTGCTAGAACCTCAAGCCGCTGGTAAATAGGGTGGTCTTAACTCTCCCTCTCCTTCAGGGCACTTGACCCACACACCCCCGTCTCCTGATATTTAGTTTGAGCCGGACCGTGACCACTATGTCTTGTTTTCTCTATCAGGAACACGTGAATGGCCAGGTATCCATCCAGAAATAATTACATCTTCTGAAAATCAAAGGGAGATTCACTCAATAGATTTCACCATCTTATTGCTGACTTATCCATGTTTGGACGTATGTTAAGATGAATGTATTATGTTGCCTCCACACAGAGACCTGTATAGAGTTCTGATGTTCATTTGTTACTATTCTTCTTGTTCTCTTAACAAATATTTCTGTCCAGACACCTCCATATCCTCGAGATAACGTAACATTATTGAATGGCAAATTTAAATGCAGGATTTAAATGTTAGTTAAATGTGTGTGTAATGATGGATGTCTGTTTGTGTAATGCTGCAGCTGATATGATAACGGGATACGAGCGTCCAGGTGAAGTTGGGGTCCTAATGTGTTGTTTATGTCCGGGGGATTGCCTGTTTTTCCTTTTTATATGTTCTGTACAGCATGTGAGATTTCTCTTTCTAAGTAAATGTTAATGCAATGCTTGTGCTGAAATACTGTTTCTGATATCCTCTCTGGCCATTTTGGAAAGGCTGAATAAGAATGAACACTTAGACCTAAAATGACACCTTTTAATTCAGTAATTCTCAAAATATACCGCTTTTATTTTTATGTGGTTGTTTTCCCAACTTCTTGTAGATTCCGAAAATGTCAGAAGGGACAATTATTTTAATATTTTTTTTCAGGCTCAGTCAACATTTACTTTGCAGGGGGCAGGTATGCCATTATACAGTGCCTACAGAGAGTATTCACACCCAGTGGTGTGTATTCATGGATGCCAAGGGAAGCCAGGCTTCCCCCCAAAAAAATTGACCAATAAAAAAGCCAAAATAATTTATTTTGCCCCTGTGTTATATCATTTTCCTTCAATTCAGTCTGAATGTATCTCAACAGAGAAAGCATCCGAGTGAGCGAAACAGCACTCCTCTGTCTCTGTGTGTATAGGCCATGTATTTGAGGCTGTCTGGTCCAAACGAGTATGATGTTGCATTGAAGGCAAGGGAAGCCAGCGATCATTTGACCTCCCTTGATAAAAAAAAAAAAAAAAGTATACTAAATTAGCCAGTTTAGCGTTGAGCTCAACTGTGAAAAGTCCTGGCGCACCAAAAAAAAGTGTCAAAGGAAGCCAACTTAGATTTTGGTTTCTATCAAATCCCATTGAGAGCATACCTCACTGACAGAAAAACTTGAATTGTTGCATCTCATTGTGTCCTCCTGTGGCTAGCTAGCTGGCTAAAGTTGTCCCTTTCCTATATTAGCCATGGATGGAGATAGGGGTTTGTGGTTTTAAGTAATTCTCCGTACTGGCCAATGATTATAATGGCGATTCTGATCCCACCATTAATTCATACATTGTTGTGCCTCTGGCCTGAGAGGATAGAAGTTCAATATGTAGTGTCGTGGAGAATTATCTCAGAAATATAATACTCTTACAAGAACTTGTGAATTCAATATAGACTTTAATACAAAGTAGCAAAACTGAGCCCTTCCATGTAAGGACCCTATAACAGCGCCGAGCCCCTCCATGGAAAAATACTAAATTCTCATATTACAGAGTCCTGCCTTTGCATAACGTATAGAGTCCCCTTCCCTCTATATGAAAATAGCTTCCCTTGACTTTTCTCCATCATTATCTTTTCATCTCAGCGCTTACTTGTTAACGCCCACATCTGCTTTCGGTTAGGTTATAATGGTGGCAGGACCCCTTCATGTCCTAAAAATAAAATATGTCCATCTATCCTATGGGCCTATGTCTTTGGGCTTCGTACTTATGTTTAGCTTGGTGTGCTCTTCGGTGTGTTTGCCCTTATTAGGATCAGCAGACTGTGTCCCTCTAACATTAGTGTGTCCAGCTGTCCTATGTGCCTATGTGTCGCCTTCTCCTCCTGTGGTCTGATGTACACATGTCTTTACTCTATAGTATTATATCTGTCCCTATATGTGCTACCTGTCCCAGACCTGCTGTTTTCAACTCTCTAGAGACCGCAGGAGCGGTAGAGATAATCTTAATGATCGGCTATGAAAAGCCAACTGACATTTACTCCTGAGGTGCTGACCTGTTGCACCCTCTACAACCACTGTGATTATTATTATTTGACCTTGCTGGTCATTTATGAACATTTGAACATCTTGGCCATGTTCTGTTAAAATCTCCACCCGGCACAGCCAGAAGAGGACTGGCCACCCCTCATAGCCTAGTTCCTCTCTAGGTTTCTTCCTAGGTTTTGGCCTTTCTAGGGAGTTCTTCCTAGCCACCGTGCTTCTACACCTGCATTGCTTGCTGTTTGGGGTTTTAGGCTGGGTTTCTGTACAGCACTTTGAGATATCAGCTGATGTACGAAGGGCTATATAAATAAATTTGATTTGATTATGTGACAATAACTACCACAGTAGCTAGATGTAGTAGGCTAATGTTAACTAGCTGGCCTGGCACATCGTTCCCCATGAAAGGAAGTTAGGGTAGCAAGCATGCATTTTAGCCTAATCTGACGAGTTATCTACAAACAGGAGTTCAACTTGATAACATGCATGCAGTTTTGTTGAACATTACTCAAAGTAACGCGGTTCTACTCAAAATGCTGCAGACCAAAGACGATCAGTTAATGAACACTGTGACTAAGTTGGATGACAAATCAGCAGAACTCATTGAAGTCGCTGACCAAAATGAATGATGAGAGAACTCAGGTGATGAAGATGGAAATATTGCTTTCTAAGCAAGCGAAGGAAATCTCATCACTGAATCTCTCGCTCTCTGCAAACCATGACAGATAAGTTTGAGACCGAAAGGAGCAAGTGCGACACTCACGTGTCCAAAATCAGTACTCTAAGCGCTCAAGTGGACTCTGCAATGCAGCAGAATACCACCCTTAGGTACCATCTGGAGGAAGTCCAGAATGGTCAGGCTCTACAGCGTGACTATCCATCCAAGCAACCGGAGCTCTGTACTCAAAGGAGTAGACGATAGGTTTCAGACTTTGCCTCCAAGTGTCCCTCAGTCTTCTTCTCTTGGCCATTCGGCACTGAGTAATATGGTGTCTCTTGGCCGCCAAAGCGTGGCTTCTCCTCTTGGCCTTTCGGACCCAATTTCCCCACAGGATGAAGCCAACCCTCTCCGCTCGCCTGGCGCCAAATACCTTGACAAAGGTATTTCGGAACGAACACCCACAAGCTTACTATCATAGGCTTCGTTCAGCTTACTTTGGCCTACTCACTGAAACAGGCATGGAAGACCTGTTACCTTTTAAACAAATGTTCCTGTCGAACATGTATCCTACCTTCATTACCTTCTTGCCCATCTTACAACTCAGAGAGCTTGCAAGCACAGCTTTTGAGGCATCAAAAGCTTGCAACGCTAAGAGCCCTGACCACTTGGTTTTGAAGTTTGACCAGGAGCTCCAATTATATGGTGCACTATCAGGTATTGGAGTGTTGAGAGATGACGCACAACAACGGTTCGTACAAATGGCAAAAATAGTCATGCCATGTGTAGGTTCAACTACAATACAACTAGTAAAATGCTCTAATCATGCATTCCGGTAGGATAATATTTCAGAATAAATCAGTAGGATAACTGGTCCCCTTGAATACCAGTACCAATGACGGCAACAGTCAGACCAGCTACAATCAGTAAGAAGGTTAGAGACCTCCAATCAAATGACCCTTGACAACAGCGAAAGAGTAGTTAGGAGTCACTCAGAGTGCCGCAAGGGGAAGGGAATCTCCAGAGCACTCTTCCAATGGTTAACACACATGCCACTCTAATAAATCAAACCCTCTATTCAGGAGGAAAGATATTAGAATGAATCATGATCACACCGCGTACGACTTTTTAAGTATTGGACCAGAGTACTTCCGTCGTGAGCTTAGCTCCTCCGTGGATAACATAGATATGAAATAGACTTCTGCATACCTATCGCCACTACAATAGTGGAAGACAGTGACTCGTAGTTAAACCATTACAGACTCCCTCGACACCAGTTCTGACTGACCTCCAGGCATTGACCTGAAAATTACCTGATTACGTCAGACTCATTCTGAACAAGTTGTAATCTGCCAGGATACTTGGTTTCATTCCCTTGACATGCGCTCTTGTGTAAGCATATATGCACATGTACAACGGAACATCCGATTAGGACTTATGCTAGGATCATTTAAGGGTCTGAGCAAAATACCAGCATTAGTAAAGTTGAACATTTACTCAGCTACAGTACTCACCAGTTATCTTCCCAGAAGTCCATAGGTCATCCCTGTAGACTGCCCAAAACTAGTGCCTAACAGCTGTTGACTTATCATATAGTAATCAACTAAGGTTAGTGCCTAAGGAACACACAAAGTAGGAAAACCCTAGACATGACATTAGAGACAATGCCATGGTAGAGTAATTTTTCATTTTTTGGTGTGATAACTATATTTGGTATATCTTTTGTTTATGCTTTCATTCCTTTTCGGTTCAGTTCCCTTGACACTTACTTGCAGGATAATCACAAGATCCAAACCACCAGGGGGGGACTGTCATGACGTGGCCCTTTCTGGGTATAGATCGTGGCTTCCCCCTCTCTCACTCTCTCCTACACCCAGGTTCTGTTATCTCAGGTTGTAAATTCCTGGCGAAGACTCTCTCCCCCTTTTCATGCATAGAGTTTCACAGTAGAACAAAGGAACTTCTTCTACATCACAGAATTTGAGAACTGAACAATATCCATGTTTTGGAGAATGTGTAAACGGTCTGTGGAGAATCCAACTACGACCCCGGTCCGTTTTGTTTCATGTTTGTGACCTCATGAGAGACAATACAGCCACATTACCATAACTGTTTATACAAGAGTCTCCGTTATGAGTTTTGCATCTAATTATTGTATAAAATGAATGAGTAAAGATGAAACTATTTGTGAAATGATGTAATGTGATGTTAAACCTTTAATGTGAGAGAATTGTATTCCCTTTAAAGTTTAACTAAGTCATTGGCCCGCCCCCGTGAGCACAGACATGATCTGGCGTCATGGAACCGCCTTTTCTATGGTTACAAACAAAACCCCCTCCTAAGAAAATCCTTTTGAGACAAAGCAAACTCACAGCGTGAGCTATGATTGCGAATAGTTATTGAATTCCTAACCATACCACATGGAGCATTGGCTACACAGCTGGAAATGGTTCAACTCTGAGACTATCGATCCCGACAGAATAAGAGCAAATCTTAGATACGAATTACTAGTCTGCAGCTAGAAATTATGTACCCTGGGACGAGAATACCGACAACCGCCGACACATCTATTCTATGAGAACATTTCTGAATGGTACTCTGAAGTATCCATCCTATCCACGAAATACTTTGATCTTCAGGGAAACAAAGAGAGAGACTCGGATGAATTCTCCAGCAGACGGACCGGATTCCAACAGAGATCACGACGACACACTGGGCGTAAATATATAATGATTGCAATTATTACAGAATGAGTGAGAGTTCATGTGCAAAGGATTAGCATTTCAATTAATATAATTATCAACTGTGTAGTGATCCCTTTTGTCTTTCCCGCTCTTTCTCAGTCCACACCCACTTCCCTTTGTGCACCAGGCCGTCATATCGGCTTAGCCCATTGGGGAATCTTCCCTATCCTTTGTTAGTAACCAATATCAACTATTTCTGTGATTAGTTAGTAAATAAATGATTAAGCCATTTGGTGCATGGATGATTCATAGTAAAGGCTGGGTTTGTGCAGATAACCAACAATTTACGACGTTTGGAAAGAGACTGACGTGAGGTAAAGATTAATTAATAGAAGACTAATTGATCAGGTATTAAAATATCTGAAGAGTTATATTTGGAAAAGTATAACTTTGTAATCTGAAGATTTTCCGTGGTGCCCCGAATTCCTAGTTAATTGCATTGACATGATTAGTTTAATCACGTAATAATAATTACAGGGAATTGATTTGATAAAATTACAGTCTTCACTTTTAATGATGCCAAAGACACGACAAAGTGGAAACAGGAAACAGGATAGGTAATAGACAGTAATATATACTGTATTGTACATATAGGTAGGGGTAAAGTGACTAGGAAACAAGATAGATAAGACAGTAATATATACTGTATTGGACATATACAGTTGAAGTCAGAAGTTTACATACACTTAGGTTGGAGTCATTAAAACTAGTTATTCAACCACTCCACAAATTTCTTGTTAACAAACTATAGTTTTGGAAACTTGGTTAGGACATCTACTTTGGGCATGACACAAGTAATTTTTCTAACAATTGTTTACAGACAGATTATTTCACTTATAATTCATTGTATCACAATTCCAGTGGTTCAGAAGTTTACATACACTAAGTTGACTGCCTTTACACAGCTTGGAAAATTCCAGAAAATGATGTCATGGCTTTATAAGTTTCTGATAGGCTAACTGACATAATTTGAGTCAATTGGAGGTGTACCCTTGGATATATTTCAAGGCCTACCTTCAAACTCAGTGCCTCTTTGCTTGACATCATGGGAAAATCAAAAGAAATCAGCCAATACCTCAGAAAAAAATGTGTAGACCTCCACAAGTCTGGTTCATCCTTGGGAGCAATTTCCAAACGCCTGAAGGTACCACGTTCATCTGTACCAACAATAGTACGCAAGTATAAACACCATAGGACCACACACCCGTCATACCGCTCAGGAAGCAGACGCGTTCTGTCTCCTAGAGATGAATGTACTTTGGTGCAAAAAGTGCAAATCAATCCCAGAACAACAGCAAAGGACCTTTTGAAGATGCTGGAGGAAACAGGTACAAAAGTATCCATACCCACAGTAAAACGAGTCCTATATCAACATAACCTGAAAGGTCGCTCAGCAAGGAAAAAGCCACTGCTCCAAAACTGCCATAAAAAAGCCAGACTATGGTTTGCAACTGCACATGGGGACAAAGATAGTACTTTTTGGAGAAATGTCCTCTGGTCTGAAAAAAAAAATAGAACTGTTTGGCCATAATGACCATCGTTATGTTTGGAGGAAAAAGGGGGAGGCTTGCTAGCTGATGAACACCATCCAAACCGTGAAGCACGGAGGTGGCAGCATCATGTTGTGGGGGTGCTTTGCTGCAGGAGGGACTGGTGCACTTCACAAAATAGATGGCATCATGAAGTAGGAAAATTATGTGGATATATTGAAGCAACATCTCAAGAAATCCGTCAGGAAGTTAAAGCTAGGTTGCAAATGGGCCTTCCAAATGGACAATGACCCCAAGCATACTTCCAAAGTTGTGGCAAAATGGCTTAAGGACAACAAAGTCAAGGTATTGGAGTGGCCATCACAAAGCCCTGACATCAATCCCATAGAAAATTTGTGGGCAGAACTGAGAAAGTGTGTGGGAGCAAGGAGGCCTACAAACCTGACCCAGTTACATCAGCTCTGTCAGGAGGAATGGGACAAAATTCACCCAACTTATTGTGGGAAGGTTGTGGAAGGCTACCTCAAACGTTTGACCCAAGTTAAACAATTTAAAGGCAATGCTACCAAATACGAATTGTGTGTATGTAAACTTCTGACCCACTGGGAATGTGATGAAAGAAATAAAAGCTGAAATGTAGAATTCTTTCAACTATTATTCTGACATTTCACATTCTTAAAATAAAGTGGTGATCCTAACTGACCTAAAGCAGGGCATTTTTACTTGGATTAAATGTCCGGATTTGTGAAAAACTGAGTTTAAATGTATTTGGCTAAGGTGTATGTAAACTTCCGACTTCAACTGTATATGACCACACCCCCTCCTCTACCAACTCTAGCATTAGAACAGATCCCCATCAGAGACTTCTTTAGTCAAGATTCAGTTATAACCAGAATGTCCACCGTGTTGGTTTGAGAAGCCAGAGTTACAATAAAATCAATTTTCGAAATCAAACTTCTGTTATTTACAGGAATCAGTCCGAGGCTGCAGGATTTCAGATCAGACTGAGTTTCAATGATGGCATACCCCGGCCTAACCCGGACGACGCTGGGACAATTGTGTGCCGCCTTATGGGACTGCCGATCATGGCCGGTTGTGATACAACCCGGGATCGAACCAGGGTCTGTAGTGACACCTCTAGCACTGAGATGCAGTGCCTTAGACCACCTTGCCACTTTGGAACCCCTACTAGAAAATACCACTAGGTTAGCTTGAATTGGTATCGATACAAGATTGTTTCGAACAGTGGTTCCCAACCTTTTTTGGTTACTGTACCACCAACTGAATGTTTCTCTGCCCGGAGTACTCCTGATGTACCCCCTCATGTGCATTTTACCAGTAACCCTGTGGTCTAGTCCTAGTACCCCTGGTTGTGAACCACTGTTCTAGAACTGTACCATTGGGTCGATGCCTTGAGGGAGTTGCAGCCCAGAGAGGATGTGGGTTAAAACATAAGTCAATGATGGTTACTTGTTGCGGGCCTAGAGTATAATGATAATGCTGATCATTTATAGTTGGGGTACCTAAGAGGGACTTGGGGTGTTGATAAATCAATGTCTCAGCCTTGAAATGCGAGGACAGGGTTCAGGACCCAAGATTATTTGGATGGACCCCATCTTCTCTGTAGAATATCTTCTTTTTCCAAAAGGTGTCAAAGTTATCCACAAAAGTAACTCCAACAGAGCTACAGTAGCCAGTCGTGTAGCGCCAGTAACCTACTGAATCTCTTGCTGCCATTAAATCCACTTTCAGCCATTCCAAGTTAGCCACCCTAATGTCATTAGATTCCACATGGATTACAACAGTGACAGCCCCCGTGTTCTGGCGTAAAACGGTATGAAGCAGCCTAGTAATGTCCTGTAACCTGAGCCCCAGGATAGCACAAGGTTGTTGCCCTGGGAACCGAGATGTTTCTCACCATAGAGCTGCCGATTATAACGGCTGGTAAGGCAGAGGAGGTCCGGCTGCAAAACCCATTGTGGCTGACTGAGGAGCCGGTGCATCAGAAACCCTCGAGGTCCGGTGATCCGAGTCCAAGGCAGAATCCAGAGTAGAATCCCCCTGGGAAGAAGTCAGGATAGGGGACGATGGCGCTGGAATCTCTGAAGCCAGGATGGCGAAGCTGTTCGACAAATGGATTTTGGTCGGGCCTTCCCTAATGCCAAAGAAGCCCCACTAGCCACTTCTCTCCATTTGCGGGTGACGGGCGTCCATGGTTGGGCAGCAGGAATGGTGACAGTATCAGACGCTAAATCCATCACGAGCCACAGTTCTGCTCCAATTTCCAGGAAGTGGAAGATATTGATTAAATTGTTGTAAAGATGGGGAGAGGTCTGTCTGTGATGCTCTACTTACAAAAAATTTAAAAAATCCTGCAACCTCTGGTTCTATGGTCAGGAGCTGCAAGAAGGATCTAGTTTAGCGGCAGCTGGTCCAGAACAGAGCAGCACGGTCTGGCCCTTCACGGTTAAGAGGTCTAGCATCATATCAACAAAATCAGATGTTAATGGTCACAAACACATGGTTAGCAGATGTTATTGGTCACAAACACATGGTTAACAGATGTTATTGGTCACATACACATGGTTAGCAGATGTTATTGGTCACAAACACATGGTTAACAGATGTTATTGGTCACAAACACATGGTTATCAGATGTTATTGGTCACAAACACATGGTTAGCAGATGTTATTGGTCACAAACACATGGTTAACAGATGTTATTGGTCACATACACATGGTTAGCAGATGTTATTGGTCACAAACACATGGTTAACAGATGTTAATGGTCACATACACATGGTTAGCAGATGTTATTGGTCACATACACATGGTTAGCAGATGTTATTGTGAGTGTAGAGAAATGCTTGTGCTTCTAGATACAACAGTGCAGCAGTATCAAACAGATAATATATAACAAATTCCACAACAAAACCGAATACACACAATCTAGTATCAATCAATCAAATGTATTTATAACGCCATTTTTACATCAGCCGATGTCACAAAGTGCTATACAGAAACCCAGCCTAAAACCCCAAACAGCAAGCAATGCAGATGTAGAAGCACAGTGGCTAGGAAAAACTTTGCAGAAGGGAGGAACCTAGGAAGAAACCTAGAGAGGAACCAGGCTCTGAGGGGTGGCCATTCCTCTTCTGGCTGTGCCATGTGGAGATTATAACAGTACATGGCCAAGATGTTCAAATGTTCATAGATGACCAGCAGGGTCAAATAATAATAATCACAGTGGTTGTAGAGGGTGCAACAGGTCAGCACCTCAGGAGTAAATGTCAGTTGGTTTTTCATAGCCGATCATTCAGAGTTAGAGACAGCAGGTGTGGTAGAGAGAGAGAGTCGAAAACAGCAGGTCCGGGACAAGGTAGCACGTCCAGTGAACAGGTCAGGGTTCCATTGTATTTAATTTAATTTTTTCTATTGTATTATTGACTGTACGCTTGTTTATTCCATGTGTAACTCTGTGTTGTTGTTTGTGTTGCACTGCTTTGCTTTATCTTGGCCAGGTCACAGTTGTAAATGAGAACTTGTTCTCAACTGGCCTACCTGGTTAAATAAAGGGGAAATAAAAAAATAGCCGCAGGCAGAACAGTTGAAACTAGAGCAGCAGCACGACCAGATGGACTGGGTACAGCAAGGAGTCATCAGGCCAGGTAGTCCTGAGGCATGGTCCTAGGGCTCAGGTCCTCTGAGAGAAGAGAGAGAGAAGGAGAGAGAGAGAATTAGAGGGAGCATATTTAAAATTCACACAGGACACCGGATAAGACAGGAGAAATACTCCAGATATAACAGACTGACCCTAGCCCCCCGACACATAAACTACTGCAGCATAAATACTGGAGGCTGAGACAGGAGGGGTTGGGAGACACTGTGGCTCTGTCCGACGATACCCCGGACAGGGCCAAACAGGCAGGATATAACCCCACCCACTTTGCTAAAGCACAGCCCCCACACCACTAGAGGGATATCTTCAAACCACCAACTTACTACCCTGAGACAAGGCCGAGTATAGCCCACAAAGATCTCCCCCATGGCACGAACCCAAGGGGGGGGGCGCCAACCAGGACAGGAAGATCACGTCAGTAACTCAACCCACTCAAGTGACGCACCCCTCCTAGGGACGGCATGAAAGAGCACCAGTAAGCCAGTGACTCAGCCCCTGTAATAGGGTTAGAGGCAGAGAATCCCAGTGGAGAGAGGGGAACCGGCCAGGCAGAGACAGCAAGGGCGGTTCGTTGCTCCAGAGCCTTTCCGTTCACCTTCACACTCCTGGGCCAGACTACACTCAATCATAGGACCAAATTTCTTCAGCCTCCTGAGGTTGAAGAGGTGCTGTTAAAGATGCATTCCAGTCTCACTCGGCTTAAAGTAGAAGAAAGATTGACTGCATCACTTTTTGTTTTATGAGAAATATTACTTGAATGAAAATTACAAATTGTCTGTATAATCAAATAACATAGTTCTGACATGCCACCAGGGGTCTCTTCACAGTCCCCAAGTCCAAAACCAATTTAAGGCAGCGCACAGTATTGTATAGAGCCATGGTTACATGGAAAACCCTTCCATCTCAAATTACCCAAGAAAACAGCAAAATCAGCATTAAAAAACAAAACAATACCCCACAAGACCGCTCCCCTATCTGACCTAGATAACTTGTATGTCTATTTAAACTAATGTTTTTTCGGAGTGTTTTGTCTGCACAGGACCTTTTGTATTTCTATATTCATTTGAAATGTATGTAGTTCTGTCCTTGAGCTGTTCTTGTCTATTGAAGTTCTGTATTATGTAATTCTGTATTATGTTTCATGTTTTGTGTGGATCCCAGGAAGAGTAGCTGCTGCTTTTGCAACAGTTAATGGGGATCCAAATAAAATCCTAAATACACATGGTATACACCATCCAACGAAATGCTTACTTGCAGGTTCCTTCTTGACATTGCAACAACTACAAGAAATAATAAAATATTTAATATGAACATAAAGTAAATGGCTCAGTAGAATATAAAAAACATTTTAGCATAAGTATAATACAGGAAGGCACAATTTATAGTTAAATATTTACAAGTGTTTTGGGTAAGGGGGGTTGCGGGAAAAGTGTTTAGACTGCAGAATTGCGTCTGTCTGTCTGTGTCTTTCTGCCGGTTTCTGTGTGTTTGTGACCAAATGACCAGTTATGTTTTATATTTTCTCCGAGAGAATGTCCAAGAGAGGCTATACTAACTGTGTTGTTATAAAAGGGTCATCATTTAATTAATAGTAATTTTAGAGATAAAGGGAGGCAACCCCTGAGGTATAATAAGAAAAATAAAGAAATAATACAAAATAAAAAAATATATTATAAGAATGAGGCAACAAGTTGCCTTCTCACCCGTCGCGACACAATGAGGGAATTCGATTAAGCTGAACTGTGGTGTACCGGGCTATGGCGTGAATCGTCAGAAGCGGTGAAGGAGGAGAGCCTTCTCAAATCGAACAGTGCGCTGCTGGGTCATGTTGTCAAAAACGCAGCATGATGCATCGCTCAGAAACATACATATATTTTCATTAAAATATAGTTTTGTTTTCATTGTCTGATAAAGGTAGATAAAGCATGTTTATCAAAAGCAATAATTTTACATGTGAAAACACAGAATCCTACTCATTACTCTACATACATCTACGTCACATTTGTTTTGAGGCGACTTCGCCGGCAGGCTGGCTCATTGCCCGGAGGCAGCCCGGTTCCAAGACGAACGCGACCAACGCTAACCCTGGGAAGGTCCTGGGCATTAATCGAATCCTCTCCATGCTCTTCTGGACGACAATTTTGACGTTGACGTCAATACAGCAATGGCGGATGCAGTGGAGGAAGTTCTTGAAGGCAGCTGGTAAGATTAAATATAATTATCACTGTTGTTAGAGATACTTATGACATCAGTTGAATCAGTATTTTCATAATATAAAACAATATTTGTTATCTACGTTACATCTGGGAAAGTACGTTGCCGTTCTGGGGTGATGATGGTTTTGGACTGTATCGATTAGCTACTAGCCGGAGATCGAGCGATGCTCTACTCTAAAACAGACCAGCTAACGTTAGTTAGCCTAGGTAGACTTTCACGAAAAGTAGCTAGGCAATTCGATAACCATTGTTTGCAATGCTAGCTAGCTACAACAACAATTAGTGTTGTCATTCCTGAGCGACACTGCTGGTATTGTTTAGGATTTTGATGTGTAAATATTGCGAACGTTAGCTAGCTAGTTGTAGACTCGAGAGGTTGTGGCTTAGCTTTCTTTTTCTATTGTCAACAGTAGCCACTCATCCTCTATCATCAAAGTTGTCCTAATGGCAGTGAGGTTCTGGCTGCCCCAGTATCTGTGCGTTATGCCGCGTTCAAAACAACTGGGAACTCGGAAATCTCCGATTTTAGTGCGTTTAAAACAACTGGGAACTCGGAAATCTCCGATTTTAGTGCGTTTAAAACAACTGGGAACTAGGGGAAAAAACGAGCTCCGACCGGGAAAATTTGTTTTGAACGTGACGTCGGAAACTCGGGCATCTTTATAGAGCTATGACATTCCAACCTGAAGATCACCGACGTCATGATTTGACCTCGGTTATTTCCGAGTTTCTAGTTGGCTTGAAAGCAGCTAGAGATGTCGACGCTGAATGTGTATGACGTGTCGGGTCTCTAACGCCCACGAAGTTCCGATTCAAACTCCCATTAGACAGCTCTGAGCAACTATCTTGATTTACTCCCATCACGGCTGGTGTGTACTTCCAAAAAAGGTATACATTTTGGGCTTCCGAGTGGCGCAGTGGTCTAAGGCACTGCATCTCTTTAAGGAATACCTAGGATAGGATAAAGTAATCCTTCTAACCCCCCCCCCCTCCTTAGAGTTAGATGCACTATTGTATAGTGGTTGTTCCACTGGACATCATAAGGTGAATGCACCAACTTGTATGTCGCTCTGTAATAAGAGCGTCTGCTAAATGACTTAAATGTAAATGTAATCTCAGTGCAAGAGGCGTCACTACAGTCCCTGGTTCGAATCCAGGCTGTATCACATCCGGCCGTGATTGGGCGGCGCACAATTGGCCCAGCATTTTCCGGATTTGGCCGGGGTAGGCCATCATTGTAAATAAGAATTGTTCTTAACTGACTTGCCTGGTTAGTTAAAAAAATATACAAATAACCGAAACAATGCCTCTTAAGGACCTCCAATGTATTGACCTGTTGTAGACTTCCGACCTCTGTGGCAGTAATGAGTGAAGTCTGGCAGTAATCGGAGGTGCCAAAATAGTTCGTTTTTTCGGTTACTTTATACCTTCTTTTGGAAGTACATTCCCGCCGTAATGGGTTCTAAATGAAGATGGTTGCTCAGTGACACTCCGTATTTGGTGATTAACGAATGTATTTCTACATTATAATGCATGCAGAACTGGCCAATTGATTTTGAATTGGAGCTTCCTCTGCGAGGCGCCACGTTCAAAACAACTGGGAACTCGGGGGAAAAACGAGCCCGACTGGGGGGAAAATTCAACTCGGTCCTCTTTCTAGAGCTCTGACTTCCTAACCTGAAGATCACTGATGTCATGATTTGTCCTCGTATTTTTCAGAGTTCCCGATTGTTTTGAATGCCGCGTTGGAGATCAGACACGTCATACTTATCGTCGACATCTCTAACATGCTGACCACACCGCTCGCGTCGTAAAATAAATGTACCCATGCATGTTATTCAATCATTGCACCCACACTGCTCGTGCTCGTCTGCATAGCCAGGCGCTAAAATAGAACTCGGTTCTATTTGTGATGCTTGATGCGCTGCAAGTCCTTCCTCTCCCATCTCCTCATTGGTTTTTAGGAGCATATACCCACGTGGGTGATTGAAAGACGAACTGAGGTCCACACTCCAGTCCAGTTGGTGGTTGTAATACAGCTTAAAGTTGGTTGTCAACCGCCATATAAAGTCCACAGAAGAAGAAGCCTGAAGGAGGAGCGATTACTTGAAACAAACTCGGTTTACCCTTTTATCTGTGGATTAATTGTCAGAGTAGAGGACCTTGTGCATTTCAGGTAAAATAACAACCCAATGTTTATATCACAGGACTAGCTAGCTAAATGTCCATGAATGTTTAATGTGTTTCAACCGGTCCCCAAATGAATATAGTTGGTTCAGAGTTCGTTTTGATATTTCAACCTGCGTGTCCTGATCGCGTCTGGTGTGGGTGGACAACATCAACGTGCGGTCTGGTCAGCATGTAACGCACAGATACTGGGGAGTGTTTTATGCCTGTTGAGCTGTTCCTGATCCAGCTAAACAGCAGTCAAATCACATTTTTATGCAGGGCGATATGGATCAAATATAATTTTATGATATTTTTGACTGTATGACAGTATTTTATGTGTTTAAATAATGTTCTAGGTATGCTTTCTGAGTATCTCATGGTCCCAGGCTGGATCAAACATCAATTATAGTGATTTCAATGGGCCTTTCTACATTTATACTGTTCAATCCAAATCAAAGCAACAACAAAAAAAATCTGCATTTTCATACATTTCTGCATTCCCTGCACTTATCATTTTCACATTGTACCACGCAGCATGGTATGGGCAAACCATCTAGGACTAGTGAATTGGTGAATTGTTGGAATCATGGAAATATAGTGATTATAATTCTATAGTTGGAATGTAGTGGGAGAAGCACCTTGAGTACATTGTTGTTTGACATGACAACGAATGAATAAGCCAGTGAGAAATACTTTTTTACGGTAGGAACCAAAGTGTTGGTCAGTGTTTCCAGGTGATCCTAATTATGTTACATTACATGTTTTCTTATGTCATATAGCTAGCTAGCTAACCAACATATTCATGCTTACCTATTCCTCTCTGATAAGCATTTTTGTACAACAATATCTTATCTAGGCCTGCACTGGTACCAGGCAGTATTAGCTAACTAGCTATGTACATTTAGCAAGCTAGCTTACCAGCTAACTAGCGATTAGCATTAACACGATTTATGTTTTGCAACACCTTGCTAAGAAAATAAACTAGATGACAGTAGTTTGGAGACAGTAAGATACTCAAACTAATAGTGTGATTATAGAACGCTTGTGGAAAGCAGCAGGTCACCAACATTGTTGCATCCATCTGACCATGCAGAGTGAAGGCAAGAAAGTGCTCCTGACTCTGTGGTCGACTGCTCTCTCCTCGAGCGACTGCTCTCTCCTTGAGCGACTGCTCTCTCCTTGAGCGACTGCTCTCTCCTTGAGCGACTGCTCTCTCCTTGAGCGACTGCTCTCTCCTTGAGCGACTGCTCTCTCCTTGAGCGACTGCTCTCTCCTTGAGCGACTGCTCTCTCCTTGAGTGACGCGGGGCGGGGCTTAGTGTGGTTAGCAGCATGCAGGAGGAGAGGGAGAGAGATGACTCAAGTAGCAAACGGAAGTAAACTATAAAAACTATATGACATTTAACAAACCAAACATTAAAATACTGTTATAGAAGGTAAAGTAAAAACTAAAACCGTTTCTTGAATCAATAACGGTATATATTAAAATATGGTGTACTGCTCAGCCCTTACCTGAACAATGGCCTTCATCAGCTTGGTCAGGAATCGGGATGGTGTAAAGACTTTCTGCTAAATGTGTTCCTTGTCATTATAGTAAAGTGAAGAACATTCCAACAGGCTCTGCATATGTGTCAACCAGCATACTGCAGGCAAATGATGCCATTCATTTTCCCCATTGATAGACGCTAACTACCGTGAGCGCCTATTGATGAAGGTATCTTCTCCACAGGGGACTTTAGTTAGGAGCCCAACACTCAGTCTGTATGTGGACATGCATTGCGGTTTTGGAAACATAGTTATCAACAAAGAAATAGTAGCCTCAAGCATTCTCTGGGGTAGCACCATGGTGTAGCCAGAGGACACGCCCTCCGGCATAACTGCTGAACTGCTTCCTGTACACTACTGCATGATTGTACACAGGATTGGATTGTGGGTTTACTAACGCGTTAGTTCTAGTTTGTTGAGTATAACTTTAATATGGTGACAACGTTGTACGCTGTGTAGCGGTTAGCAGTTATGGTACAAAGGTTTGGCTAGGAGAGGCTTTTTGCACCTGGTCACAGACAACTTTTGTGTTGTGAGCAGAGGAGAGCGCATAGATGTGAGAAGGAATTATACAACACGCAAAGTGATAATGCTGTATGTGGCTGCTATGATCAGGGGTGTACTTATTCTGCCGATTCTGTTGCAAAACGTTTGTTAAATGAAAGCAAATGAAACGGGGATGGGCCTGCCAGAATGTGTCCAAAAGAAACACTTGTTGTAACACTTGCTCTAATGATGACACCCCAGATCAGCAAGATGCCGGTATGAGTGTTCAAGGTGGTATTGAATGTGTCACTGTCACCTTGATTACTTCAACTAGTCTCTGGACCTGTGCTATGTTATAAACTTTCATTCGTAGGCTAGGTTGTAGCAACCTCAAGATTGGTATAGGGCAAATTTGAGTATCATGTATTAGCCTAAACTGATCACTGATGCATTGAACTGTTACATTGAACTCAATTACCCCATACCCCTGCACATGGACTCTGTACTGGTACCCCGTGTATATAGCCATGTTATTACCCCATACCCCTGCACATGGACTGTACTGGTACCCCGTGTATATAGCCATGTTATTACCCCATACCCCTGCACATGGACTCGGTACTGGTACCCCGTGTATATAGCCACATGGACTGTACTGGTACCCCGTGTATATAGCCACATGGACTGTACTGGTACCCCGTGTATATAGCCATGTTGTTACCCCATACCCCTGCACATGGACTCAGTACTGGTACCCCGTGTATATAGCCATGTTATTACCCCATGCACATGGACTCGGTACTGGTACCCCGTGTATATAGCCATGTTATTACCCCATACCCCTGCACATGGACTCGGTACTGGTACCCCGTGTATATAGCCATGTTATTACCCCATACCCCTGCACATGGACTGTACTGGTACCCCGTGTATATAGCCATGTTATTACCCCATACCCCTGCACATGGACTCTGTACTGGTACCCCGTGTATATAGCCATGTTATTACCCCATACCCCTGCACATGGACTCTGTACTGGTACCCCGTGTATATAGCCATGTTATTACCCCATACCCCTGCACATGGACTCTGTACTGGTACCCCGTGTATATAGCCATGTTATTACCCCATACCCCTGCACATGGACTGTACTGGTACCCCGTGTATATAGCCATGTTATTACCCCATACCCCTGCACATGGACTGTACTGGTACCCGTGTATATAGCCATGTTATTACCCCATACCCCTGCACATGGACTGTACTGGTACCCGTGTATATAGCCATGTTATTACCCCATACCCCTGCACATGGACTGTACTGGTACCCGTGTATATAGCCATGTTATTACCCCATACCCCTGCACATGGACTTTGTACTGGTAGCCGTGTATATAACCAAGTTATCGTTACTCATTGTGGATGAATTATTGCTTTTATTATTACACATTTTACTTTTTCTATAATTTTTCTATTTTGTATCTCTGCATTGTTGGAAAGGGCCCGTAAATCAGCATTTCTCTGTTAGTCTACACCTGTTGTTTAGCATGTGACTAATACAATCAGATTTGATTTGAATATGAATGACAGTCATCCAATATTCTGTAATAATATAAGGCCATGCCCATGAAAATAAAACTTCTTCCTCCCTAATGTTAAATGGCACTGACCTCCACTGGTGTACAGTAAGTGTATATTTAGCATTGTGAAATTATTTTGATATGAAATTAAAGGGCCTTATGTTTCTAGAATCGTATCACAATTGAGAATTCATTCACGTTTAGATGGAGAATTTGTCTGTTTTGTGTGCCAGAGCCAGTCTACCTCTGAAAAGAGCGTATAAGGTCCTTGGACCTTAGGAAGTAACGGTAGACTCCTTAAGATGAACTTCTTGGGCTACCTTTCACATAGAATGAGCCCTGGTTAATCCATTCATTTCAGTATCCTTCCTTCTGGTCATTATTTATGTTGTAACAAAGACACTGTTCATGAGCAGGGAGAACAGAGACACAGTCTATCCGGCAGGAAGTCACTGCTAATAAGGAAGGGTTGTGTCTGTTGTTACAGGGAGGGAGTCACGAGGACTGGTTGTGTCTGTTGTAACGGAGGGAATCACGAGGACTGGTTGTGTCTGTTGTTACAGGGAGGGAGTCACGAGGACTGGTTGTGTCTGTTGTAACAGAGAGGGAGTCACGAGGACTGGTTGTGTCAGTTGTAACAGAGGGAGTCACGAGGACTGGTTGTGTCTGTTGTAACAGGGAGGGAGTCACGAGGACTGGTTGTGTCTGTTGTAACGGAGGGAATCACGAGGACTGGTTGTGTCAGTTGTAACAGAGGGAGTCACTAGGACTGGTTGTGTCTGTTGTAACGGAGAGGGAATCACGAGGACTGGTTGTGTCTGTTGTTACAGGGAGGGAATCACGAGGACTGGTTGTGTCTGTAACAGGGAGGGAGTCACGAGGACTGGTTGTGTCTGTAACAGGGAGGGAGTCACTAGGACTGGTTGTGTCTGTTGTAACAGAGAGGGAGTCACGAGGACTGGTTGTGTCTGTTGTAACGGGGAGGGAATCACGAGGACTGGTTGTGTCTGTAACAGGGAGGGAGTCACGAGGACTGGTTGTGTCTGTAACAGGGAGGGAGTCACTAGGACTGGTTGTGTCTGTTGTAACAGAGAGGGAGTCACGAGGACTGGTTGTGTCTGTTGTAACGGGGAGGGAATCACGAGGACTGGTTGTGTCTGTTGTAATGGGGAGGGAATCACGAGGACTGGTTGTGTCTGTTGTAATGGGGAGGGAATCACTAGAACTGGTTGTGTCTGTTGTAACAGAGAGGGAATCACGAGGACTGGTTGTGTCTGTTGTTACAGGGAGGGAGTCACGAGGACTGGTTGTGTCAGTTGTAACAGAGAGGGAATCACGAGGACTGGTTGTGTCTGTTGTAACAGAGAGGGAATCACGAGGACTGGTTGTGTCTGTTGTTACAGGGAGGGAGTCACGAGGACTGGTTGTGTCAGTTGTAACAGAGAGGGAGTCACGAGGACTGGTTGTGTCTGTTGTAACAGAGAGGGAATCACGAGGACTGGTTGTGTCTGTTGTAACAGAGAGGGAATCACGAGGACTGCTTGTGTCTGTTGTAGAGGTTGACCGATTTATGATTTTTCAACGCCGATACCGATTATTGGAGGACCAAAAAAGCCGATTACGATAAATCGGCCGTTTTTATTATTATTATTATTTTTTTAATAATGACAATTACAACAATACTGAATGAACACTTATTTTAACTTAATATAATACATCAATAAAATCAATTTAGCCTCAAATAAATAATGAAACATGTTCAATTTGGTTTAAATAATGCAAAAACAAAGTGTTGGAGAAGAAAGTAAAAGTGCAATATGTGCCATGTAAGAAAGCTAACGTTTAAGTTCCTTGCTCAGAACATGAGAAAATATGAAAGCTGGTGGTTCCTTTTAACATGTGTCTTCAATATTCCCAGGTAAGAAGTTTTAGGTTGTAGTTATTATAGGAATTATAGGACTATTTCTCCCTATACGATTTGTATTTCATATACCTTTGACTATTGGATGTTCTTATAGGCACTTTAGTATTGCCAGTGTAACAGTATAGCTTCCATTCAACTACTCCAAGTCTCAGAGCGAGTGACGTTTGAAACGCTATTAGCGCGCACCCTGCTAACTAGCTAGCCATTTCACATCGGTTACACCAGCCTAATCTCAGGAGTTGATAGGCTTGAAGTCATAAACAGCGCAATGCTTGAAGCACAGCGAAGAGCTGCTGGCAAATGCACGAAAGTGCTGTTTGAATGAATGCTTACGAGCCTGCTGCTGCCTACCATCGCTCAGTCAGACTGCTCTATCAAATCAAAGACTTAATTATAATATAATAACACACAGAAATACAAGCCTTAGTTTCCGGATTTGACCATATTAATGACGTATCATTTCGAAAACAAAATGTTTATTCTTTCAGTGAAATACGGAACCGTTCCATATTTTATCTAACGGGTGGCATCCATAAGTCTGAAGGTTGTGCAATGTAACAGCAATATTTCATGTTATGTCATAATTATGTAAAATTCTGGCAAATCTATTACGGTCTTTGTTAGGAAGAAATGGTCTTCACACAGTTCGCAACGAGCCAGGCGGCCCAAACTGCTGCATATACCCTGACTCTGTTGCACAGAACGCAAGAGAAGTGACACAATTTCCCTAGTTAAAAGAAATTCATGTTAGCAGGCAATATTAACTAAATATGCAGGTTTAAAAATATTTACTTGTGTATTGATTTTAAGAAAGGCGTTGATGTTTATGGTTAGGTACATTGGTGCAACGACAGTGCTTTTTTCGTGAATACGCTTGTTAAATCACCCGTTTGGCGAAGTAGACTGTGATTCAATTCCATTTGGCAAATCTAACCATAATTCTATCCTCATGATTACTGCTTTCAAGCAAAAACTAAAGCAGGAAGTAGTGACTCGCTCAATACGGTAGTGGTCAGATGACGCGGATGCTACGCTACAGGACTGTTTTGCTAGAACAAACTGGAATATTTTCCGGGGTTCATCAAATGTCTTTGAGTACACTACCTCAGTCATCTTTTTCATCAATAAGTGCATTGACGACGTCGTCCCCACATTGACCGTACCCCAACCAGAAGCCATGGATTACAGGCAACATCCGCATTGAGTTAAAGGATAGAGCTGCCACTTTCAAGGACCACGCTTATAAGAAATCCCGCTATGCCCTCAGACGAACCATCAAACAAGCAAAGCGGCAATACAGGATTAAGATTGAATCCTACTACACCGGCTCTGACACTCGTCGGATGTGGCAGGGCTTGAAAGCTATTACGGACTACAAAGGGAAACCCAGCCGCGAGCTGCCCAGTGACGCGAGCCTACCAGATGAGCTAAATGCCTTTCATGCTCGCTTCGAGGCAAGCAACACTGAACTATGCATGAGAGCACCAGCTGTTCCGGACGACTGTGTGAGCAAGACCTTTAAACAGGTCAAAATTCACAAAGCTGCGGGGCCAGACGGACATATACTTAAAGCATGCGCTGACCAACTGGCAAGTGTTTTCACTGACATTTTCAACCTCTCCCTGACTGAGTCTGTATACCTACATGTTTCAAACAGACCACCATATAGTCCCTGTGCCGAAGAAAGTGAAGGTAACCTGCCTAAATGATTACCGCCTCGTAGCACTCACGTCGGTAGCATGAAGCATTCAATACCATATCTACTGTACAGTCTCTGGGGTTTGATCTACTGTACAGTCTCTAGGGTTTGGTCTACTGTACAGTCTCTAGGGTTTGGTCTACTGTACAGTCTCTAGGGTTTGATCTACTGTACAGTCTCTAGGGTTTGATCTACTGTACAGTCTCTAGGGTTAGATCTACTGTACAGTCTCTAGGGTTTGATCTACTGTACAGTCTCTAGGGTTAGGTCTACTGTGCAGTCTCTAGGGTTTGATCTACTGTACAGTCTCTAGGGTTAGGTCTACTGTACAGTCTCTAGGGTTAGATCTACTGTGCAGTCTCTAGGGTTTGATCTACTGTACAGTACCTAAACTTTGTGCTAATGCAGTGTCTGTATTTCCCATCTGCCCATTTCCCAGGTTTTCTAGCGTCTGTCTGTCTGTGTGTCTGTCTGTCTGCTTTATGTAACAGAAGAGCGGAGTCCCTGGGCAGCAGGCAGTGTGTCTGTCTGCTTTATGTAACAGAAGAGCGGAGTCCCTGGGCAGCAGGCAGTGTGTCTGTCTGTCTGCTTTATGTAACAGAAGAGCGGAGTCCCTGGGCAGCAGGCAGGTTAACAATGACCTCCATGTCACTGCTCATCCTGCTTTGTGGTGGATTGGAGAGGGGGAAAAGATACTGCTATTTCTCCTCTGGGCAGATGGATGGAGCAATATTATTATGATTATTATTCATATTATATTCATATTATTTTTATTAATATTATTACTATTATTATTATTATTCAGCCTACAAAAAAAATAATTAAATATATATAATAATCAAAAATGAGTAAATCAAAAATGAAGGAAAACAAAAAAATAAGTTTCAAGCTAGGATTACATTTGCAGAATATATCTGAGAAACGAAAGATGATTTAATTACTACGATGTTTGAGAATATATTTTCCATGTAATTGGTTTACTTCTTACTCTGCTATAGCTGTATTGAAAAGTAAAATGACTGAGAAGTATGCTGTGACAGAAGCAGTGGCTTTAGTCTCAGTCCCTTCCTCAGTACACAGTACTATCCTAATACAGCAGAATAGAAACAGCAGGCTATATTGCCTTCCTGTTTCCAAAATGGTCTGCTCTCCTCTTGCTCTGTAGAGCAATCTGCTTCTTTAGAGCTGTTGTAGTGATTCATATGTTGATGATGTAAAGAATGTGTGTTGGTGTGTAATGTGGAGCAACCAGACGCTGTACTTGACACATTTATGAAACATCTTATCCCAGTTACTAATAAACATGCACCCATTAAGAAAATGACTGTAAAAACTGTTAAATCCCTGTGGATTGATGAGGAATTGAACAATTGTATGGTTGAGAGGAATGAGACAAAAGGTCTGGTAAGTCTGGCTGCACAGCTGATTGGCAAATGTACTGCAAATGAAGAAGTCATGTGACTAAACTAAACTATACTATGAAACATAGATGAATGATAGTAAACAGTTTTGGAGCACCTTAAATTACACACCTTAAATTACACACCTTAAATTACATTTTGGGGGGGAAAGCCAACTCGGCTCCATCATTCATTGAATCAGATGTCTCATTCATCACAAAACCCACTGATATTACCAACTACTTTAATTATTTTTTTCATTGGCAAGATTAGCAAATTTAGGCATGACATGCCAGCAACAAACGCTGACACTACACATCCAAGTATATCTGACCAAATTATGAAAGACAAGCATTTTAATTTGGAGTTCCGTAAAGTGAAGATGGAAGAGGTGAAAGAATTATTGTTGTCTATCCACAATGACAAGCCACCAGGGTCTGACAATCTGGATGGAAAATGACTGAGGATAATAGCAGACGATATTCTATTTGCCAGATCTTCAATTTAAGCCTACTAGAGAGCGTGTGCCCTCAGGCCTGGAGGGAAACTAGAGTCATTCCTCTACCTAAGAATAGTAAAGTCCCCTTTACTGGCTCAATTAGCTGACCAATCAGCCTGTTACCAACCCTTAGTAAACTTCTGGGAAAAATGGTGTTTGACCAGATTAGAGGTCGACCGATTATGATTTTTCAACGCCGATACCGATTATTGGAGGACAAAAAAAGCCGATACCGATTAATCGGCCGATTTTAAATATAAAAAATGTTTTATATATATACAGTGGGGAGAACAAGTATTTGATACACTGCCGATTTTGCAGGTTTTCCTACTTACAAAGCATGTAGAGGTCTGTAATTTTTATCATAGGTAAACTTCAACTGTGAGAGACGGAATCTAAAACAAAAATCCAGAAAATCACATTGTATGATTTTTAAGTAATTAATTTGCATTTTATTGCATGACATAAGTATTTGATACATCCTCAAAGTGGAGGAGAGATTGACTTCATCACTACTTGTTTTTGTAAAAAGTGTTGACATGTTGAATGCACCGAGCTGTCTGTTTGAACTACTGGCTCACAGCTCGGGCCCCCATGCATACCCCACAAGACATGCCATCAGAGGTCTGTCTAAACTACTAACACACAGCTCAGACACCCATCCATACCCCACAAGACATGCCACCAGAGGTCTGTCTAAACTACTAACACACAGCTCAGACACCCATCCATACCCCACAAGACATGCCACCAGAGGTCTGTCTAAACTACTAACACACAGCTCAGACACCCATGCATACCCCACAAGACATGCCACCAGAGGTCTGTCTAAACTACTAACACACAGCTCAGACACCCATGCATACCCCACAAGACATGCCACCAGAGGTCTGTCTAAACTACTAACACACAGCTCAGACACCCATGCATACCCCACAAGACATGCCACCAGAGGTCTGTCTAAACTACTAACACACAGCTCAGACACCCATCCATACCCCACAAGACATGCCACCAGAGGTCTGTCTAAACTACTAACACACAGCTCAGACACCCATCCATACCCCACAAGACATGCCACCAGAGGTCTGTCTAAACTACTAACACACAGCTCAGACACCCATCCATACCCCACAAGACATGCCACCAGAGGTCTGTCTAAACTACTAACACACAGCTCAGACACCCATCCATACCCCACAAGACATGCCACAAGAGGTCTCTTCACAGTCCCCAAGTCCAGAACAGACTATGGGAGGTACACAGTACTACATAGAGCCATGACTACATGGAACTCTATTCCACATCAGGTAACTGATTGAAGCAGTAGAATCAGATTTTTAAAAACAGGTAAAAATACATCTTATGGAACAGGGAGGGAATCACACATAGTGTGTTGTGAATTATGCAATGAATGTATTGTAATGTTTTTAAAATTGTATACACTGCCGTAATTTTGCCAAACCCCAGGAAGAGCAGTGGGCAGTCCATAATAAATACAAATACCTATCAGATTACAACACCTATTAGTTACTGCAGACCGTATTTGATACAGAAAGTCAATGTTAGCCTACTGTTTCTAGCTTAGCCTTACTACTGGTAGGGTCAGGCAGCCTGGATACCCCGGTAACAGCAGGGGACTTTGACCACTCTCCTCTTGTTCTGTTGAGCTGCTGACCTATCAGATGATCAGATTCCAACACCTATCAGTAACTATATAAAAGAGATCCCACCAATCCCTTGTCATCTCTGTTAATGTGACAGTAGTAAAGTGTTTTATCTGTTGGCTAGCAGTGAGACAGACACAAGCTGGAAACTGAATGTTCAGGTTGTGACCGATGCTATGATTTACAGGAGAATGTGTTTGATGCTCAGTGGTGACAGAAATAGACTCGTCCTCGTGACATTTGAAAAAGGCTCTGTATACAGATGAAACGTCAGTCAAACAAATAGCATGTCAGTATTGAAGTGTTATTGACGTTGCTGAAAAATGGAGGGTTTAAACAGTTCAACAGTGTTTGTCTCTGACCTGTCCTGTGTTGCTGTCTGACCTGTCCTGTGTTGCTGTCTGACCTGTCCTTTGTTGCTGTCTGACCTGTCCTTTGTTGCTGTCTAACCTGTCCTTTGTTGCTGTCTAACCTGTCCTGTCTTGTTCTCTGAGCTGTCCTGTCATGCTTTCTGAGCTGTCCTGTCATGCTTTTTGACCTGTCCTTTCATGCTTTCTGACCTGTCCTGTCTGGGTCTCTGACCTGTCCTGTCTTGTTCTCTGACCTGTTTTCTCTTGCTTTCTGACCTGTCCTGTCTTGTTCTCTGAGCTGACCTGTCTTGTTCTCTGAGCTGTCCTGTGTTGCTGTCTGGCCTGTCCTGTCTTGTTCTTTGACCTGTTTTCTCTTGCTTTCTGACCTGTTCTGTTCTATGACCTGTCCTGTTCTCTGACCTGTCCTGTTCTCTGTCCTGTCTTGTTCTCTGTCCTGTCTTGCAACGTTGCCCTAAAAATGTGTGTTCAATAGGCGTTAGATGTCGCTCTGCTAGTGTTGATGTTTCTCTGTCCTGCAGGGATCAGGATCTGGCTGAGGCCCTGGACTCTGGAGGCTCTGACCTGGAGCTTGAGATGGACATACAGGGGGAGCTGGAGTTGGGGGGAGGTCTGGGTCTGGATGGGGAAGAGGTCAGCGGGGTTATTCGAGTCCAGGAACTACCAGCCCAGCAGAGAGCCAAGCTGTGGAAGGTGAGCGAGGTCAGGGGTCGTGGGTTCGACCTACCGTAACGGGGAGGAATTAAACTAGGGATGGAATGGGAGGGGGTCAGGGGGTGGGGGTGGTGAGGGACTAGGGAGGGGGTGGGACTTGATTTTATAAATGTTTTCCTGTAAAGCACGTTGCGTTGCTTTCCATGTCTGAAATGTGCTGTATAAATAAAGCTTGATTTGATTTGATTAGAAATGGAGTGGGACTATAAATGAGGTGGGACTAGGAATGGGGTGGGACTAGGTAAGGGGGGTCAGAGGATGAGGGAGGGGGGTGAGGGACTAGGGAGGGGGTGACATCTCTAATCTGTTTAGCTGATAATTGGTTTGTTGACCCCCAAAGTTATCAGACACCACTCCACTGTTGATTAGCTGCTCTATGAGGAGAACAGAAGACTAGCATAGACTGAGTACTGAGCATGTCTCATAGCTAGAGCCAGGAGGTTTACCTGACCAGGAATAATTCAGGGCCATCGTTGACCGTGAACAACTCAGGGCCACCAGTGACCGGGAACAACTCAGGGCCACCGGTGACCGGGAACAACTCAGGGCCACCGGTGACCGGGAACAACTCAGGGCCACCGGTGACCGGGAACAACTCAGGGCCACCGGTGACCGGGAACAACTCAGGGCCACCGGTGACCGGGAACAACTCAGGGCCACCGGTGACCGGGAACAACTCAGGGCCACCGGTGACCGGGAACAACTCAGGGCCATCGGTGACCGGGAACAACTCAGGGCCATCGGTGACCGGGAACAACTCAGGGCCATCGGTGACCGGGAACAACTCAGGGCCATCGGTGACCGGGAACAACTCAGGGCCATCGGTGACCGGGAACAACTCAGGGCCATCGGTGACCGGGAACAACTCAGGGCCATCGGTGACCGGGAGCAAGTCTGGGCCATCGGTGACCGGGCGCAAGTCTGGGCCATCGGTGACCGGGCGCAAGTCTGGGCCATCGGTGACCGGGTCTGGGCCATCGGTGACCGGGTCTGGGCCATCGGTCTGGGCCATCGGTGGCCGGGAACAAGTCTGGGCCATCGGTGACCGGGCGCAAGTCTGGGCCATCGGTGACCGGGCGCAAGTCTGGGCCATCAGTGGTTCTCAGTAGTTTCCCAGTCTGTCTCCTCCTGTGTGTTGGGGTAACTGTTAGCTACTAACTGATGATCTGGTCCTGTCTGTCAGCTACTAACTAGTTGGTGTGTTTTGTCAGATTGCGCTGAATGTGGCAGGTAAAGGAGACAGTCTGTCCTCGTGGGATGGAGTCCTGGATCTTCCAGAACAGACCCTTATACACACCCGCTGCCAGCAGCTCATTGGTGAGTGACTGTTACATACAGTGTCTACGTTATATATACAGTACCAGTCAAAAGTTTGGACACACCGACTCATTCAAGGTTTCTTCCTTTTAATGTTACTATTTTCTACATTGTAGAATAATAGTGATGACATCAAAACTATGAAATAACACATATGGAATCATGTAGTAACCAAAAAAGTGTTAAACAAATCAATTTCAGATTTTAGATTCTTCAAAATAGCCACCCTTTGCCTTGATAACAGCTTTGCACACTCTTGGCATTCTCTCAACTAGCTTTACCTGGAATACTTTTCCAACAGTCTTGAAGGAGTTCCCACATATGCTGAGCACTTGTTTGCTGTGGTCCAACTCATCCCAAACCATCTCAATTGGGTTGAGGTTTGGTGATTGTGGAGGCCAGGTCATCTGATACAGCACTCAATCACTCTCCTTCTTGGCCAAATAGCCCTTACACAGCATGGAGGTGTGTTGGGTCATTGTCCTGTTGAAAAACAAATGATAGTCCCACTAAGCCCAAACCAGGTAGGATGGCGTATCGCTGCAGAATGCTGTGGTAGCCATGCTGGTTAAGTGTGCCTTGAATTGTAAATAAATCACTGACAGTGTCACCAGCAAAGCACCATCACACCACCACATGCAGAGATCATCTGTTCACCTACTCCGCGTCTCACAAATACATGGCGGTTAGAACCAAACATCAAAAACTTGGACTCATCACACCAAAGGACAGATTTCCACTGGTCTAATATCCATTTATTTATTGCCATGGGAAACATATGTTAACATTGCCAAAGCAAGTGAAGTAGATAATAAACAAAAATGAAATAAACAATAAAAATGAACAGTAAACATTACACTCACAGAAGTTCCAAAAGAATAAAGACATTTCAAATGTCATATTATGTCTATATACAGTGTTGTAACGATGTACAAATGGTTCAAGTACAAAGGGGAAGATAAATAAACATAAATATGGGTTCTATTTACTAGAGGTCGACCGATTTATCGGATTAATTAGGGCCAATTTCAAGTTTTCATAACAATTGGAAATCGGTAATTTTGGACGCCGATTTTTATTTATTTATTATTATTTTATTTTTTTACACCTTTATTTAACTAGGCAAGTCAGTTAAGAACACATTCTTATTTTCAATGACGGCCTAGGAACGGTGGGTTAACTGCCTTGTTCAGGGGCAGAACAACAGATTTTTACCTTGTCAGCTCAGGGATTCAATCTTGCAACCTTACAGTTAACTAGTCCAACGCTCTAACCACCTGCCTCACGAGGAGCCTGCCTGTTACGCGAATGCAGTAAGAAGCCAAGGTAAGTTTCTAGCTAGCATTAAACTTATCTTATAAAAAACAATCAATGAATCATAATCACTAGTAATAACTACACATGGTTGATGATATTACTAGTGTATCTAGCGTGTCCTGCGTTGTATATAATCGATGTGGTGGCATTCGCGAAAAAGGACTGTCGTTGCTCCAACCTGTACCTAACCATAAACATCAATGCCTTTCTTAAAATCAATACACAGAAGTATATATTTTTAAACCTGCATATTTAGCTAAAAGAAATCCAGGTTAGCAGGCAATATTAACCAGGTGAAATTGTGTCACTTCTCGTGCGTTCATTGCACGCAGAGAGTCAGTTTGGGCCGCCTGGCTCATTGCGAACTAATTTTGCCGGAATTTTACGTAATTATGACATAACATTGAAGGTTGTGCAATGTAACAGGAATATTTAGACTGATGGATGCCACCCGTTGGATAGAATACGGAACGGTTCCGTATTTCACTGAAAGAATAAATGTTTTGTTTGAGATGATAGTTTCCGGATTCGACCATATTAATGACCTAAGGCTCGTATTTCTGTGTGTTATTATGTTATAATTAAGTCTATGATTTGATAGAGCAGTCTGACTGAGCGGTGGTAGGCACCAGCAGGCTCGTAAGCATTCATTCAAACAGCACTTTCGTGCGTTTTGCCAGCAACTCTTCACTGTGCTTCAAGCATTGCGCTGTTTATGACTTCAAGCCTATCAACTCCCGAGATTAGGCTGGTGTAACCGATGTGAAATGGCTAGCTAGTTAGCGGGGTGCGCGCTAATAGCGTTTCAAACGTCACTCTCAGAGCGTCACTCTCAGACTTGGAGTAGTTGTTCCCCTTGCTCTGCATGGGTAACGCTGCTTCGAGGGTGGCTGTTGTCGATGTGTTCCTCGTTCGAGCCCAGGTAGCGACGAGAAGAGGGATGGAAGCTATACTGTTACACTGGCAATACTAAAGTGCCTATAAGAACATCCAATAGTCAAAGGTATATGAAATACAAATCGTATAGAGAGAAATAGTCCTATAATTCCTATAATAACTACAACCTAAAACTTCTTACCTGGGAATATTGAAGACTCATGTTAAAAGGAACCACCAGCTTTCATATGTTCTCATGTTCTGAGCAAGGAACTTAAACGTTAGCTTTCTTACATGGCACATATTGCACTTTAACTTTCTTCTCCAACACTTTGTTTTTGCATTATTTAAACCAAATTGAACATATTTCATCATTTATTTGAGGCTAAATTGATTTTATTTATGTATTATATTAAGTTAAAATAAGTGTTCATTCAGTATTGTTGTAATTGTCATTATTACAAAAAAACAAAAACAAAAATTGTCCGACTATTCGGAATTGGCTTTTTTGGTCCTCCAATAATCGGTATCGGTATCGGCATTGAAAAATCATAATCGGTCGACCTCTAGTGATTACAATGGTGTTTGTTCTTCACTGGTTGACCTTTTCTTGTGGCAACAGGTCACAAATCTTGCTGATGTGATGGCACACTGTGGTATTTCACCCAGTAGATATGGGAATTTATCACACTGTGGTATTTCACCCAGTAGATGTGGGAGTTTATCACACTGTGGTATTTCACCCAGTAGATATGGGAGTTTATCACACTGTGGTATTTCACCCAGTAGATATGGGAGTTGATCACACTGTGGTATTTCACCCAGTAGATATGGGAGTTTATCACACTGTGGTATTTCACCCAGTAGATATGGGAGTTGATCACACTGTGGTATTTCACCCAGTAGATATGGGAGTTGATCACACTGTGGTATTTCACCCAGTAGATATGGGCGTTGATCACACTGTGGTATTTCACCCAGTAGATATGGGCGTTTATCACACTGTGGTATTTCACCCAGTAGATATGGGAGTTTATCACACTGTGGTATTTCACCCAGTAGATATGGGAGTTGATCACACTGTGGTATTTCACCCAGTAGATATGGGAGTTGATCACACTGTGGTATTTCACCCAGTAGATATGGGAGTTGATCACACTGTGGTATTTCACCCAGTAGATATGGGAGTTGATCACACTGTGGTATTTCACCCAGTAGATATGGGAGTTGATCACACTGTGGTATTTCACCCAGTAGATATGGGAGTTGATCACACTGTGGTATTTCACCCAGTAGATATGGGAGTTGATCACACTGTGGTATTTCACCCAGTAGATATGGGAGTTGATCACACTGTGGTATTTCACCCAGTAGATATGGGAGTTGATCACACTGTGGTATTTCACCCAGTAGATATGGGAGTTGATCACACTGTGGTATTTCACCCAGTAGATATGGGAGTTGATCACACTGTGGTATTTCACCCAGTAGATATGGGAGTTGATCACACTGTGGTATTTCACCCAGTAGATATGGGAGTTGATCACACTGTGGTATTTCACCCAGTAGATATGGGAGTTGATCACACTGTGGTATTTCACCCAGTAGATATGGGAGTTGATCACACTGTGGTATTTCACCCAGTAGATATGGGAGTTGATCACACTGTGGTATTTCACCCAGTAGATATGGGAGTTTATCAATCTCGGGTTGTTTTCAAATTCATTTGGGATCTGTGTAATATGTGTCTCTAATATGGTCATACATTTGGCAGGAGGTTAGGAAGTGCATCTCAGTTTCCACCTCATTTTGTGGGCAGTGTTGCACATAGCCTTTCTTCTCTTGAGAGCCAGGTCTACCTACGGCAGCCTCTCTCAATAGCAAGGTTATGCTCACTGAGTCTGTACATAGTCAAAGGTTTCCTTAATAATTTTGGGTCAGTCACAATGGTCAGATATTCTGCCACTGTGTACTCTTGAGGGCCAAATAGCATTCTGGTTTGCTCTGTTTTTTTGCTGATTATTTTCAGTGTGTCAAATAGTTACCTTTTTGTTTTCTCATGATTTGGTTGGATCTAAATGTGTTTCTGTCCTGGGGCTCTGTGGGGTCTGTTTGTTTTTGGGAACAGAGCCCCAGGACCAGCTTGCTTAGGGGACTCTTCTCCAGGTTCATCTCTCTGTAGGTGGGAATCATCTCTCTGTAGGTGGGAATCACTTCCTTTTAGGTTGTTGTAGAATTTAGCGTCTCTTCTGGATTTTGATCATTTTGACTGTAATTTCTCTTTGCTTATTTGAGCTGTTCTTGCCATAATATGGACTTGGTATTTTACCAAGTAGTGCTATCTTCTGTATACCACCCCTACCTTGTCACAACACAACTGATTGGCTAAAACGCATAAAAAAGGAAAGAAATTCCACATTCACTTTTAATAAGGCACACTTGTTAATTGAAATGCATTCCAGGTGACTACCTCATGAAGCTGGTTGAGATAATGCAAAGAGTGTGCAAAGCTGTCTTCAAGGCAAAGGGTGGCTACTTTGAAGAATCGCAAATATGAAATGTATTTTGATTTGTTTAGCACTTTTTTGGTTACTACATGATTCCATATGTGTTATTTCATAGTTTTGATGTCTTCACTATTATTCTACAATGTAGAAAATAGTAAAAATAAAGAAAGACCCTGTAATGAGTAAGTGTAATGAGTAAACTTTTGATTGGTACTGTATATACTGTGCTTACGGAAAGTATTCAGACCCCTTGACTAAAATGTATTAAATAGTTTTTTTCCCTCATCAATCTACACACAATACCACATAATGACAAAGCAAAAATGTTTTTTTTAAACATTTTTGCTGAATTATAATAAATACATATTACATTTTACATAAGTATTCAGAACCTTTACTCAGTACTTTGTTGAAGCACTTTTGGCAGCGATTACAGCCTCGAGTCTTCTTGGGTATGATGCTACAAGCTTGGCAAACCTGTATTTGGGGAGTTTCTCCCATTCTTCTCTGAAGATCCTCTCAAGCTCTGTCAGGTTGGATGGGGAGCGTCGCTGCACAGCTATTTTCAGGTCTCTCCAGAGATGTTCGATCAGGTTTAAATCCGGGCTCTGGCTGATCCACTCAAGGACATTCAGAGACTTGTCCCGAAGCCACTCCTGCATTGTCTTGGCTGTGTACTAAGGGTTGTTGTCCTGTTGGAAGGTGAACCTTCGCCCCAGTCTCAGGTCCTGGGCGCGCTGGAACAGGTTTTCATCAAGAATCTCTCTGTACTTTGCTCTGTTCATCTTTCCCTTGATCCTGACTAGTCTCCCAGTCCCTGCCGCTGAAAACCATCCTTACGTCATGATGCTGCCACCATCATGCATCACTGTAGGGATGGTGCCAGGTTTCCTCCAGACGAGACGCTTGGAATTCAGGCCAAAGAGTTCAATCTTTGTTTCATCAGACCAGAAAATCTTGTTCCTCATGGTCTGAGAGTGTTTAGGTGCCTTTTGGCAAACTCCAAGCAGGCTGTCATGTGCCTTTTACTGAGGAGTGTCTTCCATCTGGCCACTCTACCATGAAGGCCTGATTGGCGGAGTGCTGCATAAATGGTTGTCCTTCTGGAAGGTTCTCCCATCTCCACAGAGGAACTCTAGAGCTCTGTCAGAATGACCATCGGGTTCTTGGTCACCTCCCCGACCAAGGCCCTTCTCCCCCGATTGCTCAGTTTGGCCGGGCGGCCAGCTCTAGGATGAGTTTAGGTGGTTCCAAACTTCTTCCATTTAAGAATGATGGAGGCCACTGTGTTCTTGGGGACCTTCAATGCTCCAGAAATTACGTTGGAGGCGGCTTGTGCGAGAGAAATTAACATTAAATTCTCTGGCAACCGCTCTGGAGGACATTCTTGCAGTCAGCATGCCAATTGCACGTTCCCTCAAAATGAGACATCTGTGGCAATGTTTAATCAGCTTCTTGATATACCACATCTATCAGGTGGATGGATTATCTTGGAAAAGGAGAAATGCTCACTAACAGGGATGTAAACAAATTTGTGCACAACATTTGAAATAAGCTTTTTGTGCGTCTGGAAAATTTCTGGCATCTTTTATTTCAGCTCATGAAACATGGGACCAACACTTTACATTTTTGTTCAGTGTATATTATATTATACCTGCCCTGCTCAAGACACTTCATAGGATGGATAATTCTTTGTCTTGCATAGCTCGGTCAGTCATGCTGTCTTCTGTAGCCCGGTCAGTCATGTTGTCTTCTGTAGCTCGGTCAGTCATGCTGTAGCTCGGTCAGTCATGCTGTCTTCTGTAGCTCGGTCAGCCATGCTGTCTTCTGTAGCTCGGTCAGCCATGCTGTCTTCTGTAGCTCGGTCAGTCATGCTGTCTTCTGTAGCTCGGTCGGTCATGCTGTCTTCTGTAGCTCGGTCGGTCATGCTGTCTTCTGTAGCTCGGTCAGTCATGCTGTAGCTCGGTCGGTCATGCTGTCTTCTGTAGCCCGGTCAGTCATGCTGTCTTCTGTAGCCCGGTCAGTCATGCTGTCTTCTGTAGCTCGGTCAGTCATGCTGTCTTCTGTAGCTCGGTCAGTCATGCTGTCTTCTGTAGCTCGGTCAGTCATGCTGTCTTCTGTAGCTCGGTCAGTCATGCTGTAGCTCGGTCAGTCATGCTGTAGCTCGGTCAGTCATGCTGTAGCTCGGTCAGTCATGCTGTAGCTCGGTCAGTCATGCTGTAGCTCGGTCGGTCATGCTGTAGCTCGGTCGGTCATGCTGTAGCTCGGTCGGTCATGCTGTAGCTCTGTCGGTCATGCTGTCTTCTGTAGCTCTGTCGGTCATGCTGTCTTCTGTAGCTCGGTCGGTCATGCTGTCTTCTGTAGCTCGGTCGGTCATGCTGTCTTCTGTAGCTCGGTCGGTCATGCTGTCTTCTGTAGCTCGGTCAGTCATGCTGTCTTCTGTAGCTCGGTCAGTAATGTTGAGAACAGACAATAGAAACACAAGTCCAAACACACGCTGGGTTCTCATACAGTTTGGGTCTTATGCAGAAACTGTCAGCTGTCATCAGCTTTGCACAGTCCTTTCTCTGCCTGATAGCAGGGCGGGTTAGGCAGCAGAACTGACATGGAGACTGCTTCAGGGCTCAGCCCAGATAAGGCAGCCCTTCATGGGGCACTGAGCCCAAGAAAGCCCCAGGCCTTACCCCCAGGTGTAGGCCAGCACATGGTGCCACAGTGAAGAGACACAAACTGAGGGAGAGAATGTTCTAGTGGGTTGAAGAATCAATTCTGAGATCTTTCTTTGGCATCTCGTTTACTAGTATCTTATTTCAATCAATTTCTACAAGACACATTTGCTTGAAAGGTTCTCTGCTGGCTAGTCATAATTAGCCCTATGTATCCAGTCTCATGGTTGGAGTGCTGATCTAGGATCAGGTCTCATGGTTGGAGTGCTGATCTAGGATCAGGTCTCATGGTTGGAGTGCTGATCTAGGATCAGGTCTCATGGTTGGAGTGCTGATCTAGGATCAGGTCTCATGGTTGGAGTACTGATCTAGGATCAGGTCTCATGGTTGGAGTGCTGATCTAGGATCAGGTCTCATGGTTGGAGTGCTGATCTAGGATCAGGTCTCATGGTGGGAGTCCTGATCTAGGATCAGGTCTCATGGTGGGAGTACTGATCTAGGATCAGGTCCCCCCCTGTCCATGTCATCTTATTCATTATTATCTAGGATCAGGTCCCCCCCTGTCCATGTCATCTTATTCATTATGATCTAGGATCAGGTCCCCCCCTGTCCATGTCATCTTTCTCATTCTGATGTAAAATCCTAGATCAGCACTCCTACTCTGAGAGGCTTGATAGCCAGACTGGCTCCAGGAGGATTTTTCTAAACTCTGTTTTCATGCTGTCCTTGTCCTGACCGTGAAGGCTAAGTGTAATGACCTCTAACCTCTGACCCTGTGTCTTTGCTTCCTGTCTCCAGACCAGCTGGGGGACGTGGCGGAGGAGGAGGGGCGTGACATGGTGTCTGACGTAGAGTCTGTCATCACGTTCTACTGTAAGTCCCGAAACATCACCTTCACCCCTGACCTCTCCTGGCCACACCTCCTCAAACCGCTGCTGGGGCTGCAGCTGCCCCGCTCCGATCTCTACAACTGCTTCTACGCTATCATGAATAAATACATACCACGGTGAGACACACACACCTCTACAATAAATATATACCACGGTGAGACACACACACCTCTACAATAAATATATACCACGGTGAGACACGCACACCTCTACAATAAATATATACCACGGTGAGACACACACACCTCTACAATAAATATATACCACGGTGAGACACACACACCTCTACAATAAATATATACCACGGTGAGACACACACACCTCTACAATAAATATATACCACGGTGAGACACACACACCTCTACAATAAATATATACCACGGTGAGACACACACACCTCTACAATAAATATATACCACGGTGAGACACACACACCTCTACAATAAATATATACCACGGTGAGACACACACACCTCTACAATAAATATATACCACGGTGAGACACACACACCTCTACAATAAATATATACCACGGTGAGACACACACACCTCTACAATAATTATATACCACGGTGAGACACACACACCTCTACAGTAAATATATACCACGGTGAGACACACACACCTCTACAATCCTCAGCAATCTACCCACAATACCCCATAATGACAAAGCGAAAACAGGTTTTTAGAAATTTGAGCAAATGTATTGAAAATAAAAAACAGAACTTATTTACATAATTATTCAGACCCTTTGCTATGTGACACTAAATTGAGCTTAGTTGCATCCTGTTTCCATTGATCATCCTTGAGATGTTTCTACAACTTGATTGGAGTCTACCTGTGGTAAATTCAATTGATTGGAAAAAGCACACACCTTTTGTATATAAAGCCATGAGGTCGAAGGAATTGTCCGTAGAGCTCTGAGACAGGATTGTGTCGGCACAGATCTGGTGAAGGGTACCAAAACATTTCTGCAGCGTTAAAGGTCCCCAAGAACACAGTGGCCTCCATCATTCTTAAATGGAATAAGTTTGGAACCACCAGGACTCTTCCTAGAGCCGGCCGCCCGGCCAAACTGAGCAATCGGGGGAGAAGGGCCTTGGTCAGAGAGGTGACCAAGAACCCGATGATCACTCTAACAGAGCTCCAGAGTTCATCTGTGGGAGATGGGAGAGCCTTCCAGAAGGACAACCAGGACTCCGCCAATCAGGCCTTTATGGTAGAGTGGCCAGACGGAAGCCATCCTCAGTAAAAGGCTCAATCTAGATGACTGTGTTGAAGCCAACACCTCCATCTTGGCTCTCCCCCACCATTGTGTTGAAGCCAACACCTCCATCTTGGCTCTCCCCCACCATTGTGTTGAAGCCAACACCTCCATCTTGGCTCTCCCCCCTACCATTGTACGTTTGTAGGAAGCTATAGAAATGCGTGTATTAATGTCTACATTAATTTATACCATGTTTATTCTATTACAGACACCTTCATGCATACTGTACATTATACTATGCTAAACATGATGAATATATAATAACACTTAGTGTAATTTAGAGATGACTGATGTTACACACACACACACACACGGACACAAACAACTCTACATCTGCTTCTACGCTGACATGAATAAATAAATACACAGCGAGACACACACACACACACACACACACACACACACACACACACACACACACACACACACACACACACACACACACACACCCTGTGTGTAACTAACGGTACATCTTCCTGTCCAGGGACTGTGTAGTGAAGGGCCGTCCGTTCCACTTGTACAGACTGCTGCTTCAGTATCATGAACCAGAACTCTGCTCCTTCCTCGACACCAAGAAGATCACCCCAGACTCCTACACTATACACTGGGTATGTCTATCTAACCCCAGACTCCTACACTATAGACTGGGTATGTCTATCTAACCCCAGACTCCTACACTATACACTGGGTATGTCTATCTAACCCCAGACTCCTACACTATACACTGGGTATGTCTATACACTATACACTGGGTATGTCTATACACTATACACTGGGTATGTCTATACACTGGGTATGTCTATACACTATACACTGGGTAAGTCTATCTAACCCCAGACTTCTACACTATACACTGGGTATGTCTATCTAACCCCAGACTCCTACACTATACACTGGGTATGTCTATCTAACCCCAGACTCCTACACTATACACTGGGTAAGTCTATCTCACCCCAGACTCCTACACTATACACTGGGTATGTCTATCTCACCCCAGACTCCTACACTATACACTGGGTATGTCTATCTCACCCCAGACTCCTACACTATACACTGGGTATGTCTATCTAACCCCAGACTCCTACACTATACACTGGGTATGTCTATACACTATACACTGGGTATGTCTATACACTGGGTATGTCTATACACTATACACTGGGTAAGTCTATCTAACCCCAGACTCCTACACTATACACTGGGTATGTCTATCTAACCCCAGACTCCTACACTATACACTGGGTATGTCTATCTAACCCCAGACTCCTACACTATACACTGGGTAAGTCTATCTAACCCCAGACTCCTACACTATACACTGGGTATGTCTATCTAACCCCAGACTCCTACACTATACACTGGGTATGTCTATCTAACCCCAGACTCCTACACTATACACTGGGTATGTCTATCTAACCCCAGACTCCTACACTATACACTGGGTATGTCTATCTAACCCCAGACTCCTACACTATACACTGGGTATGTCTATCTAACCCCAGACTCCTACACTATACACTGGGTATGTCTATCTAACCCCAGACTCCTACACTATACACTGGGTATGTCTATCTAACCCCAGACTCCTACACTATACACTGGGTATGTCTATCTAACCCCAGACTCCTACACTATACACTGGGTATGTCTATCTAACCCCAGACTCCTACACTATACACTGGGTATGTCTATCTAACCCCAGACTCCTACACTATACACTGGGTATGTCTATCTAACCCCAGACTCCTACACTATACACTGGGTATGTCTATCTAACCCCAGACTCCTACACTATACACTGGGTATGTCTATCTAACCCCAGACTCCTACACTATACACTGGGTATGTCTATCTAACCCCAGACTCCTACACTATACACTGGGTATGTCTATCTAACCCCAGACTCCTACACTATACACTGGGTATGTCTATCTCACCCCAGACTCCTACACTATACACTGGGTATGTCTATCTAACCCCAGACTCCTACACTATACACTAGGTATGTCTATCTAACCCCAGACTCCTACACTATACACTGGGTATGTCTATCTCACCCCAGACTCCTACACTATACACTGGGTATGTCTATCTAACCCCAGACTCCTACACTATACACTGGGTATGTCTATCTAACCCCAGACTCCTACACTATACACTGGGTATGTCTATCTAACCCCAGACTCCTACACTATACACTGGGTATGTCTATCTAACCCCAGACTCCTACACTATACACTGGGTATGTCTATCTAACCCCAGACTCCTACACTATACACTGGGTATGTCTATCTAACCCCAGACTCCTACACTATACACTGGGTATGTCTATCTAACCCCAGACTCCTACACTATACACTAGGTATGTCTATCTAACCCCAGACTCCTACACTATACACTGGGTATGTCTATCTAACCCCAGACTCCTACACTATACACTGGGTATGTCTATCTAACCCCAGACTCCTACACTATACACTGGGTATGTCTATCTAACCCCAGACTCCTACACTATACACTGGGTATGTCTATACACTGGGTATGTCTATACACTGGGTATGTCTATACACTGGGTATGTCTATCTACTATACACTGGGTATGTCTATACACTGGGTATGTCTATCTACTATACACTGGGTATGTCTATCTAACCCCAGACTCCTACACTATACACTGGGTATGTCTATCTAACCCCAGACTCCTACACTATACACTGGGTATGTCTATCTAACCCCAGACTCCTACACTATACACTGGGTATGTCTATACACTATACACTGGGTATGTCTATCTAACCCCAGACTCCTACACTATACACTGGGTAAGTCTATCTAACCCCAGACTCCTACACTATACACTGGGTATGTCTATCTAACCCCAGACTCCTACACTATACACTGGGTATGTCTATCTAACCCCAGACTCCTACACTATACACTGGGTATGTCTATCTAACCCCAGACTCCTACACTATACACTGGGTATGTCTATCTAACCCCAGACTCCTACACTATACACTGGGTATGTCTATACACTATACACTGGGTATGTCTATCTAACCCCAGACTCCTACACTATACACTGGGTATGTCTATACACTATACACTGGGTATGTCTATACACTGGGTATGTCTATACACTGGGTATGTCTATCTACTATACACTGGGTATGTCTATCTAACCCCAGACTCCTACACTATACACTGGGTATGTCTATCTCACCCCAGACTCCTACACTATACACTGGGTATGTCTATCTAACCCCAGACTCCTACACTATACACTGGGTAAGTCTATCTAACCCCAGACTCCTACACTATACACTGGGTATGTCTATCTAACCCCAGACTCCTACACTATACACTGGGTATGTCTATCTAACCCCAGACTCCTACACTATACACTGGGTATGTATATCTAACCCCAGACTCCTACACTATACACTGGGTATGTCTATACACTGGGTATGTCTATACACTATACACTGGGTATGTCTATCTCACCCCAGACTCCTACACTATACACTGGGTATGTCTATCTAACCCCAGACTCCTACACTATACACTGGGTATGTCTATACACTATACACTGGGTATGTCTATCTAACCCCAGACTCCTACACTATACACTGGGTATGTCTATCTCACCCCAGACTCCTACACTATACACTGGGTATGTCTATCTCACCCCAGACTCCTACATTATACACTGGGTATGTCTATCTAACCCCAGACTCCTACACTATACACTGGGTATGTCTATCTAACCCCAGACTCCTACACTATACACTGGGTATGTCTATCTAACCCCAGACTCCTACACTATACACTGGGTATGTCTATCTAACCCCAGACTCCTACACTATACACTGGGTATGTCTATCTAACCCCAGACTCCTACACTATACACTGGGTATGTCTATACACTGGGTATGTCTATACACTGGGTATGTCTATACACTGGGTATGTCTATACACTATACACTGGGTAAGTCTATACACTATACACTGGGTATGTCTATACACTGGGTATGTCTATACACTATACACTGGGTAAGTCTATACACTATACACTGGGTAAGTCTATACACTATACACTGGGTAAGTCTATACACTATACACTGGGTATGTCTATACACTGGGTATGTCTATACACTATACACTGGGTATGTCTATACACTATACACTGGGTAAGTCTATACACTATACACTGGGTATGTCTATACACTGGGTATGTCTATACACTGGGTATGTCTATACACTGGGTATGTCTATACACTGGGTATGTCTATACACTATACACTGGGTAAGTCTATACACTATACACTGGGTATGTCTATACACTGGGTATGTCTATACACTATACACTGGGTATGTCTATACACTGGGTATGTCTATACACTATACACTGGGTAAGTCTATACACTGGGTATGTCTATACACTGGGTATGTCTATACACTGGGTATGTCTATACACTATACACTGGGTATGTCTATACACTATACACTGGGTAACTCTATACACTATACACTGGGTATGTCTATACACTATACACTGGGTAACTCTATACACTATACACTGGGTAAGTCTATACACTATACACTGGGTATGTCTATACACTGGGTAAGTCTATACACTATACACTGGGTATGTCTATACACTGGGTATGTCTATACACTATACACTGGGTAAGTCTATACACTATACACTGGGTAAGTCTATACACTATACACTGGGTAAGTCTATACACTATACACTGGGTATGTCTATACACTGGGTATGTCTATACACTATACACTGGGTATGTCTATACACTGGGTATTTACATTTAAGTAATTTAGCAGACGCTCTTATCCAGAGCGACTTACAAATTGGTGCATTCACCTTATGATATCCAGTGGAACAGCCACTTTACAATAGTGCATCTAACTCTTTTAAGAGGGAGGGGGGGGGGGGGTTAGAAGGATTACTTTATCCTATCCTAGGTATTCCTTAAAGAGGTGGGGTTTCAGGTGTCTCCGGAAGGTGGTGATTGACTCCGCTGACCTGGCGTCGTGAGGGAGTTTGTTCCACCATTGGGGTGCCAGAGCAGCGAACAGTTTTGACTGGGCTGAGCGGGAACTGTACTTCCTCAGAGGTAGGGAGGCGAGCAGGCCAGAGGTGGATGAACGCAGTGCCCTTGTTTGGGTGTAGGGCCTGATCAGAGCCTGAAGGTACGGAGGTGCCGTTCCCCTCACAGCTCCGTAGGCAAGCACCATGGTCTTGTAGCGGATGCAAGCTTCAACTGGAAGCCAGTGGAGAGAGCGGAGGAGCGGGGTGACGTGAGAGAACTTGGGAAGGTTGAACACCAGACGGGCTGCGGCGTTCTGGATGAGTTGTAGGAGTTTAATAGCACAGGCAGGGAGCCCAGCCAACAGCGAGTTGCAGTAGTCCAGACGGGAGATGACAAGTGCCTGGATTAGGACCTGCGCTGCTTCCTGTGTGAGGCAGGGTCGTACTCTGCGAATGTTGTAGAGCATGAACCTACAGGAACGGGTCACCGCCTTGATGTGAGTTGAGAACGACAGGGTGTTGTCCAGGATCACGCCAAGGTTCTTAGCACTCTGGGAGGAGGACACAATGGAGTTGTCAACCGTGATGGCGAGATCATGGAACGGGCAGTCCTTCCCCGGGAGGAAGAGCAGCTCCGTCTTGCCCAGGTTCAGCTTGAGGTGGTGATCCGTCATCCACACTGATATGTCTGCCAGACATGCAGAGATGCGATTCGCCACCTGGTTATCAGAGGGGGGAAAGGAGAAGATTAATTGTGTGTCGTCTGCATAGCAATGATAGGAGAGACCATGTGAGGATATGACAGAGCCAAGTGACTCGTTAATTCCGGCGCCGGAAAGAGATGGCTGCCTCGCTTCGTGTCCCTTGGAAAATATGCAGTATTTTGTTTTTTTACGTGTTATTTCTTACATCGGTACCCCGGGTAATCTTAGGTTTCATTACATACAGTCGGGAGGAACTACTGAATATACGATTAACGTCAACTCATCATCGTTCCTACCAGGAATATGACTTTCCCGAAACGGATCCAGTGTCTTGCCTTCCACACAATACAATGGATCTGATCCCAGCCGGCGACCCTGTGCGACGCCGAAAAAGGGGAAAACGTGGCGGTCTCGTGGTCAGGCTTCGGAGACGGGCACATCGCGCTCCACTCCCTAGCATACTACTCGCCAATGTCCAGTCTCTTGACAATAAGGTTGATGAAATCCGAGCACGGGTAGCATTCCAGAGAGACATCAGGGATTGCAACGTGCTCTGCTTCACGGAAACATGGCTAACTCAAGGGACGCTAACGGAGTCGGTGCAGCCAGCTGGTTTCTCCATGCATCGCGCCGACAGAAACAAACATCTTTCCGGTAAGAAGAGGGGCGGGGGGGTATGCCTTATGATTAACGAGAAGTGGTGTGATCATCATAACAACACACAAGAACTCAAGTCGTTCTGTTCACCTGATCTAGAACTCCTCACAATCAAATGTCGACCGCATTATCTACCAAGGGAATTCTCGTCAATCATAATCACAGCCGTATACATTCCCCCCCAAGCAGACACATCGATGGCCCTGAACGAACTTTATCTGACTCTTTGTAAACTGGAAACCACACACCCTGAGGCTGCATTCATCGTAGCTGGGGATTTTAACAAGGCTAATCTAAAAACAAAACTCCCTAAATTCTATCAGCATATCGATTGTGCTACCAGGGCTGGAAAAACACTAGACCATTGTTACACTAATTTCCGCGACGCTTATAAGGCCCTCCCCCGCCCCCCTTTCGGAAAAGCTGACCACGACTCCATTTTGTTGATTCCAGCCTACAAACAAAAACTCAAACAACAAGCTCCCGCGCTCAGGTCTGTTCAACGCTGGTCCGACCAATCTGAATCCACGCTTCAAGACTGCTTCGATCACGCAGATTGGAATATGTTCCGCATCGCGTCCAACAACAATATTGACGAATATGCTGATTCGGTGAGCGAGTTCATTAGGAAGTGCATTGACGATGTCGTACCCACAGCAACGATAAAAACATTCCCAAACCAGAAACCGTGGATTGACGGCAGCATTCGCGTGAAACTGAAAGCGCGAACCACTGCTTTTAACCAGGGCAAGGTGACCGGAAGCATGACCGAATACAAACAGTGTAGCTATTCTCTCCGCAAGGCAATCAAACAGGCCAAGTCTCAGTACAGAGACAAAATCGAGTCGAAATTCAACAGCTCAGACACAAGAGGTATGTGGCAGGGTCTACAGTCAATCACGGATTACAAAAAGAAAACCAGCCCCGTCGAGGACCAGGATGTCTTGCTCCCAGACAGGCTAAACAACTTTTTTGCCCGCTTTGAGGACAATACAGTGCCACTGACACGGCCCCCTACCAAAACCTGCGGGCTCTCCTTCACTGCAGCCGAGGTGAGTAAAACATTTAAACGTGTTAACCCTCGCAAGGCTGCAGGCCCAGACGGCATTCCCAGCCGCGTCCTCAGAGCATGCGCAGACCAGCTGGCTGGTGTGTTTACGGACATATTCAATCAATCCTTATCCCAGTCTGCTGTTCCCACATGCTTCAAGAGGGCCACCATTGTTCCTGTTCCCAAGAAAGCTAAGGTAACTGAGCTAAACGACTACCGCCCCGTAGCACTCACTTCCGTCATCATGAAGTGCTTTGAGAGACTAGTCAAGGACCATATCACCTCCACCCTACCGGACACCCTAGACCCACTCCAATTTGCTTACCGACCCAATAGGTCCACAGACGACGCAATCGCAACCACACTGCACACTGCCCTAACCCATCTGGACAAGAGGAATACCCATGTGAGAATGCTGTTCATCGATTACAGCTCAGCATTTAACACCATAGTACCCTCCAAACTCGTCATCAAGCTCGAGACCCTGGGTCTCGACCCCGCCCTGTGCAACTGGGTCCTGGACTTCCTGACGGGCCGCCCCCAGGTGGTGAGGGTAGGTAACAACATCTCCACCCCGCTGATCCTCAACACTGGGGCCCCACAAGGGTGCGTTCTGAGCCCTCTCCTGTACTCCCTGTTCACCCACGACTGCGTGGCCATGCACGCCTCCAACTCAATCATCAAGTTTGCGGATGACACTACAGTGGTAGGCTTGATCACCAACAACGACGAGACGGCCTACAGGGAGGAGGTGAGGGCCCTCGGAGTGTGGTGTCAGGAAAATAACCTCATACTCAACGTCAACAAAACAAAGGAGATGATTGTGGACTTCAGGAAACAGCAGAGGGAGCACCCCCCTATCCACATCGACGGGTCAGTAGTGGAGAAGGTGGAAAGTTTTAAGTTCCTCGGTGTACACATCACGGACAAACTGAACTGGTCCACCCACACAGACAGCGTTGTGAAGAAGGCGCAGCAGCGCCTCTTCAACCTCAGGAGGCTGAAGAAATTCGGCTTGTCACCAAAAGCACTCACAAACTTCTACAGATGCACAATCGAGAGCATCCTGTCGGGCTGTATCACCGCCTGGTACGGCAACTGCTCCGCCCACAACCGTAAGGCTCTCCAGAGGGTAGTGAGGTCTGCAGAACGCATCACCAGGGGCAAACTACCTGCCCTCCAGGACACCTACACCACCCGATGTCACAGGAAGGCCATAAAGATCATCAAGGACAACAACCACCCAAGCCACTGCCTGTTCACCCCGCTATCATCCAGAAGGCGAGGTCAGTACAGGTGCATCAAAGCAGGGACCGAGAGACTGAAAAACAGCTTCTATCTCAAGGCCATCAGACTGTTAAACAGCCACCACTAACATTTAGCGGCCGCTGCCAACATACTGACTCAACTCCAGCCACTTTAAAAATGGGAATTGATGGAAATTATGTAAAAATGTACCACTAGCCACTTTAAGCAATGCCACTTAATACAATGTTTACATACCCTACATTACCCATCTCATATGTATATATACTGTACTCTATATCATCTACTGCATCTTGCCATCTTTATGCAATACATGTACCACTAGCCACTTTAAACTATGCCACTTTATGTTTACATACCCTACAGTACTCATCTCATATGTATATACCGTACTCTATACCATCTACTGCATCTGCCATGCCGTTCTGTACCACCACTCATCCATATATCTTTATGTACATATTCTTTATCCCTTACACTTGTGTGTGTGTGTAAGGTAGTAGTGTGGAATTGTTAGGTTAGATTACTGTTGGTTATTACTGCATTGTCGGAACTAGAAGCACAAGCATTTCGCTACACTCGCATTAACATCTGCTAACCATGTGTATGTGACTAATAAAATTTGATTTGATTTGATTTGACTTGGTGTATAGCGAGAATAGGAGAGGGCCTAGAACAGAGCCCTGGGGGACACCAGTGGTGAGAGCACGTGGTGCGGAGACAGATTCTCGCCACGCCACCTGGTAGGAGCGACCTGTCAGGTAGGACGCAATCTAAGCGTGGGCCGCGCCGGAGATGCCCAGCTCGGAGAGGGTGGAGAGGAGGATCTGATGGTTCGCAGTATCAAAGGCAGCCGATAGGTCTAGAAGGATGAGAGCAGAGGAGAGAGAGTTAGCTTTAGCAGTGCGGAGCGCCTCCGTGACACAGAGAAGAGCAGTCTCAGTTGAATGACTAGTCTTGAAACCTGACTGATTTGGATCAAGAAGGTCATTCTGAGAGAGATAGCAGGAGAGCTGGCCAAGGACGGCACGTTCAAGAGTTTTGGAGAGAAAAGAAAGAAGGGATACTGGTCTGTAGTTGTTGACATCGGAGGGATCGAGTGTAGGTTTTTTCAGAAGGGGTGCAGCGGTCAAGGATGAGTTGATGAGCGAGGTGAGGTAAGGGAGAAGGTCTCCGGAAATGGTCTGGAGAAGAGAGGAGGGGATAGGGTCAAGCGGGCAGGTTGTTGGGCGGCCGGCCGTCACAAGACGCGAGATTTCATCTGGAGAGAGAGGGGAGAAAGAGGTCAAAGCACAGGGTAGGGCAGTGTGAGCAGAACCAGCGGTGTCGTTTGACTTAGCAAACGAGGATCGGATGTCGTTGACCTTCTTTTCAAAATGGTTGACGAAGTCATCCGCAGAGAGGGAGGAGGGGGGAGGAGAGGGAGGAGGATTCAGGAGGGAGGAGAAGGTGGCAAAGAGCTTCCTAGGGTTAGAGGCAGATGCTTGGAATTTAGAGTGGTAGAAAGTGGCTTTAGCAGCAGAGACAGAAGAGGAGAATGTAGAGAGGAGGGAGTGAAAGGATGCCAGGTCCGCAGGGAGGCGAGTTTTCCTCCATTTCCGCTCGGCTGCCCGGAGCCCTGTTCTGTGAGCTCGCAGTGAGTCGTCGAGCCACGGAGCAGGAGGGGAGGACCAAGCCGGCCTGGAGGATAGGGGACATAGAGAGTCAAAGGATGCAGAGAGAGAGGAGGGTTGAGGAGGCAGAATCAGGAGATAGGTTGGAGAAGGTTTGAGCAGAGGGAAGAGATGATAGGATGGAAGAGGAGAGAGTAGCGGGGGAGAGAGAGCGAAGGTTGGGACGGCGCGATACCATGCGAGTAGGGGCAGTGTGGGAAGTGTTGGATGAGAGCGAGAGGGAAAAGGATACAAGGTAGTGGTCGGAGACTTGGAGGGGAGTTGCAATGAGGTTAGTGGAAGAACAGCATCTAGTAAAGATGAGGTCAAGCGTATTGCCTGCCTTGTGAGTAGGGGGGGAAGGTGAGAGGGTGAGGTCAAAAGAGGAGAGGAGTGGAAAGAAGGAGGCAGAGAGGAATGAGTCAAAGGTAGACGTGGGGAGGTTAAAGTCACCCAGAACTGTGAGAGGTGAGCCATCCTCAGGAAAGGAACTTATCAGGGCGTCAAGCTCATTGATGAACTCTCCAAGGGAACCTGGAGGGCGATAAATGATAAGGATGTTAAGCTTGAAAGGGCTGGTAACTGTGACAGCATGGAATTCGAAGGAGGCGATAGACAGATGGGTCAGGGGAGAAAGAGAGAATGTCCACTTGGGAGAGATGAGGATCCCAGTGCCACCACCCCGCTGACCAGAAGCTCTCGGGGTGTGCGAGAACACGTGGGCAGACGAGGAGAGAGCAGTAGGAGTAGCAGTGTTATCAGTGGTAATCCATGTTTCCGTCAGTGCCAAGAAGTCGAGGGACTGGAGGGACGCATAGGCTGAGATGAACTCTGCCTTGTTGGCCGCGGATCGGCAGTTCCAGAGGCTGCCGGAGACCTGGAACTCCACGTGGGTCGTGCGCGCTGGGACCACCAGATTAGGGTGGCCGCGGCCACGCGGTGTGAAGCGTTTGTATGGTCTGTGCAGAGAGGAGAGAAGAGGGATAGACAGACACATAGTTGACAGGCTACAGAAGAGGCTACGCTAATGCAAAGGAGATTAGAATGACAAGTGGACTACACGTCTCGAATGTTCAGAAAGTTAAGCTTACGTTGCAAAAATAAAATCTTATTGACTAAAATGATATAGTACTGCTGGCGGTGAAGTAGGCTGGCTAGCAGTGGCTGCGTTGTTGACTTTGTTTGAAAGTGTAGCTGGCTAGGTAACCTCGACAATTTCTCAAAACTACACAATTATCTTGGATACAAGGACAGCAAAGACAACTATGTAGCTAGCTAACACTACGCTAATCAAGTCGTTCCGTTGTAATGTAAGTTGTAATGTGAGTTTCTACAGTGCTGCTATTCGGTAGAAGTTGGCTAGCTAGCAGTGTTAGCTAGCAGTGTTGACTAGGTAGAACGGCAGCGCGGCGGACGAAAATAGCTGGCTAGCTAACCGAATAATTACTGGGTATGTCTATACACTATACACTGGGTATGTCTATACACTATACACTGGGTATGTCTATACACTGGGTATGTCTATACACTGGGTATGTCTATCTAACCCCAGACTCCTACACTATACACTGGGTATGTCAGTACAACCTATTAGGTTTGAAATGTTCCCTTGCAGTGGGATGGTGGATTGTGACTGGTATGTTGTGTGTCCTACAGCTAGGCAGTCTGTTCTCCAGTCACTGCCTACCAGAGGTGACTCAGGCCATGTGGGACTTTTACCTCCAACAGGCCGACCCCTTCCTCATCTTCTTCCTCCTGCTCATCATCCTCGTCAACGCCAAGTACACACTATTACAACATATTCACAATACAAACCAGATTACCACACATAGCTACCGCAAATCAATGTCATAAACTGATCAATACAAGGTCTTCAGTGCTCTGATATTACATTATTACTTTTGGTTCCCCCCTAGAGATAACATCCTGTTTGATTCCCCCCTAGAGATAACATCCTGTTTGTTCCCCCTAGAGATAACATCCTGTTATTTCCTCCCTAGAGATAACATCCTGTTATATCCCCCCTAGAGATAACATCCTGTTATTTCCCCCCCTAGAGATAACATCCTGTTATTTCCCCCCTAGAGATACCATCCTGTTATTTCCCCCCTAGAGATAACATCCTGTTATTTCCCCCCCTAGAGATAACATCCTGTTTGTTCCCCCCTAGAGATAACATCCTGTTTGTTCCCCCCTAGAGATAACATCCTGTTTGTTCCCCCCTAGAGATAACATCCTGTTTGTTCCCCCCTAGAGATAACATCCTGTTTGTTCCCCCCTAGAGATAACATCCTGTTTGTTCCCCCCTAGAGATAACATCCTGTTTGTTCCCCCCTAGAGATAACATCCTGTTTGTTCCCCCCTAGAGATAACATCCTGTTTGTTCCCCCCTAGAGATAACATCCTGTTTGTTCCCCCCTAGAGATAACATCCTGTTTGTTCCTCCCTAGAGATAACATCCTGTTTGTTCCCCCCTAGAGATAACATCCTGTTTGTTCCCCCCTAGAGATAACATCCTGTTATCCTGTTTGTTCCCCCCTAGAGATAACATCCTGTTTGTTCCCCCCTAGAGATAACATCCTGTTTATTTCCCCCCTAGAGATAACATCCTGTTTGTTCCCCCCTAGAGATAACATCCTGTTTGTTCCCCCCTAGAGATAACATCCTGTTTGTTCCCCCCTAGAGATAACATCCTGTTTGTTCCCCCCTAGAGATAACATTCTGTTTGTTCCCCCCTAGAGATAACATTCTGTTTGTTCCCCCCTAGAGATAACATCCTGTTTGTTCCCACCTAGAGATAACATCCTGTTTGATTCCCCCCTATAGATAACATCCTGTTTGATTCCCCCCTAGAGATAACATCCTGTTTGATTCCCCCCTAGAGATAACATCCTGTTTGATTCCCCCCTAGAGATAACATCCTGTTTGATTCCCCCCTAGAGATAACATCCTGTTTGATTCCCCCCTAGAGATAACATCCTGTTTGATTCCCCCCTAGAGATAACATTCTGTTTGTTCCCACCTAGAGATAACATCCTGTTTGTTCCCACCTAGAGATAACATTCTGTTTGTTCCCACCTAGAGATAACATCCTGTTTGTTCCCACCTAGAGATAACATCCTGTTTGTTCCCCCCTAGAGATAACATCCTGTTTGTTCCCCCCTAGAGATAATATCCTGTTAGTTCCCCCCCTAGAGATAACATCCTGTTAGTTCCCCCCCTAGAGATACCATCCTGTTAGTTCCCCCCTAGATATAACATCCTGTTTGTTCCCCCCTAGAGATAACATCCTGTTTGTTCCCCCCTAGAGATAACATCCTGTTTGTTCCCCCCTAGAGATAACATCCTGTTTGTTCCCCCCTAGAGATAACATCCTGTTTGTTCCCCCCTAGAGATAACATCCTGTTTGTTCCCCCCTAGAGATAACATCCTGTTTGTTCCCCCCTAGAGATAACATCCTGTTTGTTCCTCCCTAGAGATAACATCCTGTTTGTTCCCCCCTAGAGATAACATCCTGTTTGTTCCCCCCTAGAGATAACATCCTGTTTGTTCCTCCCTAGAGATAACATCCTGTTTGTTCCTCCCTAGAGATAACATCCTGTTTGTTCCCCCCTAGAGATAACATCCTGTTTGTTCCTCCCTAGAGATAACATCCTGTTTGTTCCTCCCTAGAGATAACATCCTGTTTGTTCCCCCCTAGAGATAACATCCTGTTTGTTCCCCCCTAGAGATAACATCCTGTTTGTTCCCCCCTAGAGATAACATCCTGTTTGTTCCCCCCTAGAGATAACATCCTGCAACAAGAAGGGGACAGTAAAGAAGATATCATCAGTAAGTTATCTGCTTCTGGATTCAGCTTCTAGGCTGCTGTGTATTGAATGCAGGGTTGTAACCCGTGTGTTTGTTACAGAGATGTTGGAGGACTCTCCTGCCCTGTTAGAGGCTGATGATATAGAAGACCTGTTCTCTCTGGCCCAGTATTACTGGAGCAAGACCCCTCTGTCTCTGAGAAAGGTAAAGTACTGTCATGGGGCCCTGCTTAATACAGCTGACATGGGGCCCTGCTTAATACAGCTGACATGGGGCCCTGCTCAATACAGCTGACATGGGGAGAATACCTTACAGTAAAATGCTTACTTACAAGCCCTTAACCAACAATGCATTTTTAAGAATATAGAGTGAAGAAAATACTTTGTATTTTTTTTGTTGACTTTATTTAGTAACACAAAATAACAATAATGGGGATATATACAGGGGGTACCGGTACAGAGTCAATGTGGAGGCTATATACAGGGGGTACCGGTACAGAGTCAATGTGGAGGCTATATACAGGGGGTACCGGTACAGAGTCAATGTGGAGGCTATATACAGGGTGTTATGGTACAGAGTCAATGTGGAGGCTATATACAGGGGGTACCGGTACAGAGTCAATGTGGAGGCTATATACAGGGGGTACCGGTACAGAGTCAATGTGGAGGCTATATACAGGGGGTACCGGTACAGAGTCAATGTGGAGGCTATATACAGAGGGTACCGGTACAGAGTCAATGTGGAGGCTATATACAGGGGGTACCGGTACAGAGTCAATGTGGAGGCTATATACAGGGGGTACCGGTACAGAGTCAATGTGGAGGCTATATACAGGGGGTACCGGTACAGAGTCAATGTGGAGGCTATATACAGGGGGTACCGGTACAGAGTCAATGTGGAGGCTATATACAGGGGGTACCGGTACAGAGTCAATGTGGAGGCTATATACAGGGGGTACCGGTACAGAGTCAATGTGGAGGCTATATACAGGGGGTACCGGTACAGAGTCAATGTGGAGGCTATATACAGGGGGTACCGGTACAGAGTCAATGTGGAGGCTATATACAGGGGGTACCGGTACAGAGTCAATGTGGAGGCTATATACAGGGGGTACCGGTACAGAGTCAATGTGGAGGCTATATACAGGGGGTACCGGTACAGAGTCAATGTGGAGGCTATATACAGGGGGTACCGGTACAGAGTCAATGTGAACAGTCTATGACTTGGGTGACTGGAGTCTTTAACAATTCTTTGGGCCTTCCTCTGACCCTGCCTGGTATAGAGGTCCAGGATGGCAGGAAGCTTGGCCCCAGTGATGTACTGGGCCATAGGCACTACACTCTGTAGCGCCTTGCGGTCAGATGCCTAGCAGTTGCACTACCAAGCAGTGATGCAACCAGTCAGGATGCTCTCGATGGTGTAGCTGTAGAACTTTTTGAGGATCTGAGGACCCATGCCAAATCTTGTCAGTCTCCTGAGGGGGAGTAGGCTTTGTCGTGCCCTCTTCACGACTGTCTTGGTGTGTTTGGACCATGATAGTTTGTTGGTGATGTGGACACCAAGAAACTTGAAACTCTCAACCCGCTCCACTACAGCCTTGTCGATGTTAATGGGGGCCTGTTCGGCCCGCCTTTTCCTGTAGTCCACGATCAGCTCCTTTGTCTTGCTCACATTTAGGGAGAGGTTGTTGTCCTGGCACCACACGGTCAGGTCTCTGACCTCCTCCCTATAGGCTGTCTCATCGTTGTCGGTGATCAGGCCTACCATTGCAGTCATGAGTGAACAGGAATTACAGGAGGGGCCTGAGCACGCACTGCTGAGGGGCCCCTGTGTTGAGGATCAGTGTGGTGGATGTGTTGTTACCTACCTTCACCGCCAGGAAGTCCAGGATCCAGTTGCATGGAGCTCTGTTCAATATAACTGAAGTTGCTGCCCCTGCAGTGAGTGGCAGTTTTGTGAGGGAAGAAGAAACTTGAAAAATGTTTTTTCTTGGAGAATACCTTTACATTTCTCTGAACTGTTTTAATTCTCTTCAGTGAGCCATGTTAAGTTGCTAGCTTTCATAATGTATGTAGCTGTATGTCTCTCTGAGTAGGAGAACCAGACTCTGACTCTCTCTGTGTCTGTAGGAGAACCAGAACTTGTTTGGGTCCAGCCTGGTGGCACTGAAGGAGGAAGACATGGATCTGAGTCAGGCTCTCTGTCTCCCTGTGTCTGTCCCTGAGATCCTGCAGGCCAACCAGCTGCAGCCTGTGAGTAACAGCACCCCTGAGGTGCGTTCAACAAGGTTTTCATATTCAGTGAACATGTTACTGTAGTGACAGTTTTAGTTGGGCTGAAAATGTTAGTTGAAAATCAAATGGCTAATTAATGTAGCATTTTAGTAGCAATAACCAAACAACGAATTACTTTGATATTCCTACTACATGTAATAGAAATGTCTCTATCGACCTGTCCCAGGAAGGGGTTCGGTTCTTTGTGGTGGACTGTCGACCTGCTGAGCAGTACAACGCTGGACACCTCTCTACTGCCTTCCACCTGGACTCAGACTTGGTGAGACCTTGGGGGGTGTAGAGGAGACTAGGGACTGGAGAATGGGGAGGAGGGACGGTAGAGGAGAATGGGGAGGGGGGACGGTGGAGGAGAATGGGGAGGGGGGACGGTGGAGGGGAGGAGGGACGGTAGAGGAGAATGGGGAGGGGGGACGGTGGAGGAGAATGGGGAGGGGGGACGGTGGAGGGGAGGAGGGACGGTAGAGGAGAATGGGGAGGGGGGACGGTGGAGGAGAATGGGGAGGGGGGACGGTGGAGGAGAATGGGGAGGGGGGACGGTGGAGGGGAGGGGGGACGGTGGAGGAGAATGGGGAGGGGGGACGGTGGAGGAGAATGGGGAGGGGGGACGGTGGAGGAGAATGGGGAGGGGGGACGGTGGAGGAGAATGGGGAGAGGGGACGGTGGAGGAGAATGGGGAGGGGGGACGGTGGAGGAGAATGGGGAGGGGGGACGGTGGAGGAGAATGGGGAGGGGGGACGGTGGAGGAGAATGGGGAGGGGGGACGGTGGAGGAGAATGGGGAGGGGGGACGGTGGAGGGGAGGAGGGACGGTAGAGGAGAATGGGGAGGGGGGACGGTGGAGGAGAATGGGGAGGGGGGACGGTGGAGGGGAGGAGGGACGGTAGAGGAGAATGGGGAGGGGGGACGGTGGAGGAGAATGGGGAGGGGGGACGGTGGAGGAGAATGGGGAGGGGGGACGGTGGAGGAGAATGGGGAGGGGGGACGGTAGAGGAAAGGAGAATAGGGAGAGGATTGAACTGCCCCACAATCCAAAGTAATACGGTTGATATAGTATACTATCAAAGTATTCACACCAATCAAATTTTATTTGTCACATGTGCCGAATACAACAGGTGTAGTAGACCTTACAGTGAAATGCTGAATACAACAGGTGTAGTAGACCTCACAGTGAAATGCTGAATACAACAGGTGTAGTAGACCTCACAGTGAAATGCTGAATACAACAGGTGTAGTAGACCTTACAGTGAAATGCTGAATACAACAGGTGTAGTAGACCTTACAGTGAAATGCCGAATACAACAGGTGTAGTAGACCTTACAGTGAAATGCTGAATACAACAGGTGTAGTAGACCTTACAGTGAAATGCTGAATACAACAGGTGTAGTAGATCTCACAGTGAAATGCTGAATACAACAGGTGTAGTAGACCTTACAGTGAAATGCTGAATACAACAGGTGTAGTAGACCTCACAGTGAAATGCTGAATACAACAGGTGTAGTAGACCTTACAGTGAAATGCTGAATACAACAGGTGTAGTAGACCTTACAGTGAAATGCTGAATACAACAGGTGTAGTAGACCTTACAGTGAAATGCTGAATACAACAGGTGTAGTAGACCTCACAGTGAAATGCTGAATACAACAGGTGTAGTAGACCTCACAGTGAAATGCTGAATACAACAGGTGTAGTAGACCTCACAGTGAAATGCTGAATACAACAGGTGTAGTAGACCTTACAGTGAAATGCTGAATACAACAGATGTAGTAGACCTCACAGTGAAATGCTGAATACAACAGGTGTAGTAGACCTTACAGTGAAATGCTGAATACAACAGATGTAGTAGACCTCACAGTGAAATGCTGAATACAACAGGTGTAGTAGACCTTACAGTGAAATGCTGAATACAACAGGTGTAGTAGACCTCACAGTGAAATGCTGAATACAACAGGTGTAGTAGACCTCACAGTGAAATGCTGAATACAACAGGTGTAGTAGACCTCACAGTGAAATGCTGAATACAACAGGTGTAGTAGACCTTACAGTGAAATGCTGAATACAACAGGTGTAGTAGACCTTACAGTGAAATGCTGAATACAACAGGTGTAGTAGACCTTACAGTGAAATGCTGAATACAACAGGTGTAGTAGACCTCACAGTGAAATGCTGAATACAACAGGTATAGTAGACCTTACAGTGAAATGCTGAATACAACAGGTGTAGTAGACCTCACAGTGAAATGCTGAATACAACAGGTGTAGTAGACCTCACAGTGAAATGCTGAATACAACAGGTGTAGTAGACCTCAGTGAAATGCTGAATACAACAGGTGTAGTAGACCTTACAGTGAAATACTGAATACAACAGGTGTAGTAGACCTTACAGTGAAATGCTTACTTACAAGCCCTTAACCAACAGTGCAGTTTAAAAAAATTACCAACAGCAAAAAGTAAGAGTTAAGAATAACAAATAATTAAAGAGCAGCAGTAAATAACAATAGTGGGGCTATATACAGGAGGTACCGGTACAGAGTCAAGAGGTAATATGTAGATGTAGGTAGAGTTATTAAAGTGACTATGCATAGATAATAACAGAGAGTAGCAGCAGCGTAGAAGAGGGTGGTGGGGGTGGCAATGCAAATAGTCTGGGTAGCCATTTGATCAGCCCCGTTAATGAGAATGGGGGCGTGCTCGGTCCTCCTTTTCCTGCAGTCCACAATCAGCTCCTTTGTCTGGATCACGTTGAGGGAGAGGTTGTTGTGCTGGCACCACATGGCCTTAGCTTATTGATGAGCTTTGAGAGCACTATGGTGTTGAACGCTGAGCTGTAGTCGAAGAATAGTATTCTCACATAGGTGTTCCTTTTGTCCAGGTGGGAAAGGGCAGTGTGGAGTGAAATAGAGATTGCATCATCTGTGGATCTGTTGGTGCGGTATGTAACTTGGAGTGGGTCTAGGGTTTCTGGGTTAATGGTGTTGATGTGAGCCATGACCAGCCTTTCAAAGCATTTCATGGCTACAGACCTGAATGCTACGGGTCGGTAGTCATTTAGGCAGGTTACCTTAGTGTTCTTGAGCACAGGGACTATGCTGGTCTGCTTGAAACGTGTTGGTATTACAGACTCAGTCAGGGACTGGTTGAAAATGTCAGTGAAGACACTTGCCAGTTGGTCAGCACATGCTCGCAGTACACGTCCTGGTAATCCATCTGGCCCTGCGGCCTTGTGAATGTTTGTTGACCTGTTTAAAGGTCTTTCTCACATCGGCTACGGAGAGTGTGATCACACAGTCGTCTGGAACAGCTGGTGCTCTCATGCATGTTATTTGTTTTTATGTTATTTGCCTCAAAGTAAGCATAGAAGTAGTTTAGCTCGTCTGGTAGGCTCGTGTCACTGGGCAGCTTGCGGCTGTCACATCCGACGAGCGTCAGAGCCGCTGTAGTACGATTCGTCTTAGTCCTTCCTGTATTGACACTTTGCCTGTTTGATGATTCGTCTGAGGGCATAGCAGGATTTCTTATAAGCTCTAGCCTTTAGCTCAGTGTGGATGTTGCCTGTAAACCATGGCTTCTGGTTGGGGTATGTACAGTAGATAGTGTGGTCTACATCTTATCATGAGATACTCTACCTCAGGCAATCAAAACCTCGAGACTTCCTGTGATATTGTGCACCAGCTGTTGTTTACATATATGCATAGTCCACCACCCCTTGTCTTACCATACGCCGCTGTTCTATCCTGCCGATATGACCAGCCAGCTGTATGTTGATAATGTCGTCGTTCAGCCACGACGCCGTGAAGCACAAGATATTACAGTTTTTAATGTCCCGTTGGTAGTTTAATCTTCCTCGTAGGTCGTCGATTTTATTTTCCAATGATTGCACGTTAGCTAGTAGAACAGAAGGCGGGGGGGGGGGGGATCGCCCGTCCTCTTTTTCTAAATTGTCTCTTCACGCAAATGTTGGGGATTTGGGCCTGTTCCCGGGAAAGCAGTATGTCGTTCACGTCGGACTCGTTAAAGGGAAGAAAAAAAAGCTTCTGCCAGTCCGTGGTGAGTCATCGCTGTTCTGATGTCCAGACGTTATTTTTGGTCATAAGAGACGGTAGCAGCAACATTATGTACAAAATAAGTAAAAAAAATAAGTTACAAAAATACGAACATAAAAACACAATCGGTTAAGAGCTCGTAAAACGTCAGCCATCTTCTCCGGCGCCGTCTTGCTCGTGTGGTACAAACTTTTTTTCAGCACGGGTGGGGGAGGGGCTCGTGTGTCTCACCCGAGAGGGGGAAAGTAGCCAAACCGACTCGTGCGAATTAGATCAAATCAAATGTATTATACACATGGTTAGCAGATGTTAATGCGAGTGTAGCGAAATGCAGACTTGTTGCTGGTTTTCCATCATCTTGTCTGGTAGTATCTTTACTGCATCATATCGATGTAAAGAAGCTAGCTAGCACGGCTAATTGAGGATATATTGCTCAACTCACCCGTCCGTCTCCGTAGGGTATAAATCGTCTCTCTCCGTAGGGTATAAATCGGCCGTCTCCGTAGGGTATAAGTCGGCTTTTAGGGGATAGTTGACTTACTTTCTGTCGCTCTCGCTCTCCCTCTCTCTGTGTGGTCTTACTCTGTCAAAATGGCACCCTATTCCCTATAGTGTGCACTATATGGGCTCTGGTCAAAAGTAGTGCACAATATATAGGGAATAGGGCTCTGGTCAAAAGTAGTGCACACTATATAGGGAATAGGGCTCTGGTCAAAGTGTGCACACTATATAGTGAATAGGGCTCTGGTCAAAAGTAGTGCACACTATATAGGGAATAGGGCTCTGGTCAAAGTGTGCACACTATATAGTGAATAGGGCTCTGGTCAAAGTGTGCACACTATATAGTGAATAGGGTGCCATTTGGGACTCACACTTAACCTTTCATCTGTTGCTGTGTGTCTCTAGATGCTGCAGAACCCGTCAGAGTTCAGCCTATCAGTGAAGTCCCTCCTGGAGGCCCAGAAACAGAGTCTAGAGTCTGGCTCCATCGCCAGTGGAGAACACCTCTGCTTCATGGGTTCAGGGAGGGAGGAGGAGGACATGTACATGAACATGGTGCTGGCACACTTCCTACAGGTAGGAGAAACAGACAGTGATTCATCCTACATCTTGTTGGGCATTAGTTGCACGCCTGTTATTACAATTCAACCTTTTTTAAATCACAATTAGTTTTTTATTACAATTAAACCCTTTTTGTTATAATTCAACCACTTTTGTATTATAATTCAACCAATCAGTGCTAATGAGGGTTTTCTCTCACAGAAAAACAAAGAATACGTCAGTATCGCAAAAGGTGGTTTTATGGGTGAGTGATATTTTTTATATTTTAAACAATTCATAGAATAAATTAATTTTGTCTTGATGGGTGCCAACCCAAATGAAACCATGTCTATCCTGTTGTGTTGTCCAGCCCTGCAGCAGCACCTAACAGACATCAATGTGGAGGGACCAGACAACTATGTCCACTGGATAGTCAGCACCTCTGGATCAGCTGAAGTGAGTTCACTGGAGCTCGTCATAGTAGCTACTGTCAAGGGAGAATTACACTGGAGCTAGTCATAGTACCTACTGCCAAGGGAGAATTACACTGGAGCTAGTCATAGTACCTACTGCCAAGGGAGAATTACACTGGAGCTAGTCATAGTAGCTACTGTCAAGGGAGAATTACACTGGAGCTAGTCATAGTAGCTACTGTCAAGGGAGAATTACACTGGAGCTAGTCATAGTAGCTACTGTCAAGGGAGAATTACACTGGAGCTAGTCATAGTAGCTACTGTCAAGGGAGAATTACACTGGAGCTAGTCATAGTAGCTACTGTCAAGGGAGAATTACACTGGAGCTAGTCATAGTAGCTACCGTCAAGGGAGAATTACACTGGAGCTAGTCATAGTAGCTACTGTCAAGGGAGAATTACACTGGAGCTAGTCATAGTAGCTACCGTCAAGGGAGAATTACACTGGAGCTAGTCATAGTAGCTACTGTCAAGGGAGAATTACACTGGAGCTAGTCATAGTAGCTACCGTCAAGGGAGAATTACACTGGAGCTAGTCATAGTAGCTACCGTCAAGGGAGAATTACACTGGAGCTAGTCATAGTAGCTACCGTCAAGGGAGAATTACACTGGAGCTAGTCATAGTAGCTACTGTCAAGGGAGAATTACACTGGAGCTAGTCATAGTAGCTACTGTCAAGGGAGAATTACACTGGAGCTAGTCATAGTAGCTACTGTCAAGGGAGAATTACACTGGAGCTAGTCATAGTAGCTACTGTCAAGGGAGAATTACACTGGAGCTAGTCATAGTAGCTACCGTCAAGGGAGAATTACACTGGAGCTAGTCATAGTAGCTACTGTCAAGGGAGAATTACACTGGAGCTAGTCATAGTAGCTACCGTCAAGGGAGAATTACACTGGAGCTAGTCATAGTAGCTACTGTCAAGGGAGAATTACACTGGAGCTAGTCATAGTAGCTACCGTCAAGGGAGAATTACACTGGAGCTAGTCATAGTAGCTACCGTCAAGGGAGAATTACACTGGAGCTAGTCATAGTAGCTACCGTCAAGGGAGAATTACACTGGAGCTAGTCATAGTAGCTACCGTCAAGGGAGAATTACACTGGAGCTAGTCATAGTAGCTACCGTCAAGGGAGAATTACACTGGAGCTAGTCATAGTAGCTACTGTCAAGGGAGAATTACACTGGAGCTAGTCATAGTAGCTACTGTCAAGGGAGAATTACACTGGAGCTAGTCATAGTAGCTACTGTCAAGGGAGAATTACACTGGAGCTAGTCATAGTAGCTACTGTCAAGGGAGAATTACACTGGAGCTAGTCATAGTAGCTACTGTCAAGGGAGAATTACACTGGAGCTAGTCATAGTAGCTACCGTCAAGGGAGAATTACACTGGAGCTAGTCATAGTAGCTACTGTCAAGGGAGAATTACACTGGAGCTAGTCATAGTAGCTACCGTCAAGGGAGAATTACACTGGAGCTAGTCATAGTAGCTACTGTCAAGGGAGAATTACACTGGAGCTAGTCATAGTAGCTACCGTCAAGGGAGAATTACACTGGAGCTAGTCATAGTAGCTACCGTCAAGGGAGAATTACACTGGAGCTAGTCATAGTAGCTACCGTCAAGGGAGAATTACACTGGAGCTAGTCATAGTAGCTACCGTCAAGGGAGAATTACACTGGAGCTAGTCATAGTAGCTACCGTCAAGGGAGAATTACACTGGAGCTAGTCATAGTAGCTACCGTCAAGGGAGAATTACACTGGAGCTAGTCATAGTAGCTACTGTCAAGGGAGAATTACACTGGAGCTAGTCATAGTAGCTACTGTCAAGGGAGAATTACACTGGAGCTAGTCATAGTAGCTACCGTCAAGGGAGAATTACACTGGAGCTAGTCATAGTAGCTACCGTCAAGGGAGAATTACACTGGAGCTAGTCATAGTAGCTACTGTCAAGGGAGAATTACACTGGAGCTAGTCATAGTAGCTACCGTCAAGGGAGAATTACACTGGAGCTAGTCATAGTAGCTACTGTCAAGGGAGAATTACACTGGAGCTAGTCATAGTAGCTACCGTCAAGGGAGAATTACACTGGAGCTAGTCATAGTAGCTACCGTCAAGGGAGAATTACACTGGAGCTAGTCATAGTAGCTACTGTCAAGGGAGAATTACACTGGAGCTAGTCATAGTAGCTACCGTCAAGGGAGAATTACACTGGAGCTAGTCATAGTAGCTACTGTCAAGGGAGAATTACACTGGAGCTAGTCATAGTAGCTACTGTCAAGGGAGAATTACACTGGAGCTAGTCATAGTAGCTACCGTCAAGGGAGAATTACACTGGAGCTAGTCATAGTAGCTACCGTCAAGGGAGAATTACACTGGAGCTAGTCATAGTAGCTACTGTCAAGGGAGAATTACACTGGAGCTAGTCATAGTAGCTACTGTCAAGGGAGAATTACACTGGAGCTAGTCATAGTAGCTACCGTCAAGGGAGAATTACACTGGAGCTAGTCATAGTAGCTACCGTCAAGGGAGAATTACACTGGAGCTAGTCATAGTAGCTACCGTCAAGGGAGAATTACACTGGAGCTAGTCATAGTAGCTACTGTCAAGGGAGAATTACACTGGAGCTAGTCATAGTAGCTACCGTCAAGGGAGAATTACACTGGAGCTAGTCATAGTAGCTACCGTCAAGGGAGAATTACACTGGAGCTAGTCATAGTAGCTACTGTCAAGGGAGAATTACACTGGAGCTAGTCATAGTAGCTACTGTCAAGGGAGAATTACACTGGAGCTAGTCATAGCAGCTACTGTCAAGGGAGAATTACACTGGAGCTAGTCATAGTAGCTACTGTCAAGGGAGAATTACACTGGAGCTAGTCATAGTAGCTACTGTCAAGGGAGAATTACACTGGAGCTAGTCATAGTAGCTACTGTCAAGGGAGAATTACACTGGAGCTAGTCATAGTAGCTACTGTCAAGGGAGAATTACACTGGAGCTAGTCATAGCAGCTACTGTCAAGGGAGAATTACACTGGAGCTAGTCATAGTAGCTACTGTCAAGGGAGAATTACACTGGAGCTAGTCATAGTAGCTACTGTCAAGGGAGAATTACACTGGAGCTAGTCATAGTAGCTACTGTCAAGGGAGAATTACACTGGAGCTAGTCATAGTAGCTACTGTCAAGGGAGAATTACACTGGAGCTAGTCATAGCAGCTACTGTCAAGGGAGAATTACACTGGAGCTAGTCATAGTAGCTACTGTCAAGGGAGAATTACACTGGAGCTAGTCATAGTAGCTACTGCCAAGGGAGAATTACACTGGAGCTAGTCATAGTAGCTACTGTCAAGGGAGAATTACACTGGAGCTAGTCATAGTAGCTACTGTCAAGGGAGAATTACACTGGAGCTAGTCATAGTAGCTACCGTCAAGGGAGAATTACACTGGAGCTAGTCATAGTAGCTACCGTCAAGGGAGAATTACACTGGAGCTAGTCATAGTAGCTACTGTCAAGGGAGAATTACACTGGAGCTAGTCATAGTAGCTACCGTCAAGGGAGAATTACACTGGAGCTAGTCATAGTAGCTACTGTCAAGGGAGAATTACACTGGAGCTAGTCATAGTAGCTACCGTCAAGGGAGAATTACACTGGAGCTAGTCATAGTAGCTACCGTCAAGGGAGAATTACACTGGAGCTAGTCATAGTAGCTACTGTCAAGGGAGAATTACACTGGAGCTAGTCATAGTAGCTACCGTCAAGGGAGAATTACACTGGAGCTAGTCATAGTAGCTACTGTCAAGGGAGAATTACACTGGAGCTAGTCATAGTAGCTACTGTCAAGGGAGAATTACACTGGAGCTAGTCATAGTAGCTACCGTCAAGGGAGAATTACACTGGAGCTAGTCATAGTAGCTACCGTCAAGGGAGAATTACACTGGAGCTAGTCATAGTAGCTACTGTCAAGGGAGAATTACACTGGAGCTAGTCATAGTAGCTACTGTCAAGGGAGAATTACACTGGAGCTAGTCATAGTAGCTACCGTCAAGGGAGAATTACACTGGAGCTAGTCATAGTAGCTACCGTCAAGGGAGAATTACACTGGAGCTAGTCATAGTAGCTACCGTCAAGGGAGAATTACACTGGAGCTAGTCATAGTAGCTACTGTCAAGGGAGAATTACACTGGAGCTAGTCATAGTAGCTACCGTCAAGGGAGAATTACACTGGAGCTAGTCATAGTAGCTACCGTCAAGGGAGAATTACACTGGAGCTAGTCATAGTAGCTACTGTCAAGGGAGAATTACACTGGAGCTAGTCATAGTAGCTACTGTCAAGGGAGAATTACACTGGAGCTAGTCATAGCAGCTACTGTCAAGGGAGAATTACACTGGAGCTAGTCATAGTAGCTACTGTCAAGGGAGAATTACACTGGAGCTAGTCATAGTAGCTACTGTCAAGGGAGAATTACACTGGAGCTAGTCATAGTAGCTACTGTCAAGGGAGAATTACACTGGAGCTAGTCATAGTAGCTACTGTCAAGGGAGAATTACACTGGAGCTAGTCATAGCAGCTACTGTCAAGGGAGAATTACACTGGAGCTAGTCATAGTAGCTACTGTCAAGGGAGAATTACACTGGAGCTAGTCATAGTAGCTACTGTCAAGGGAGAATTACACTGGAGCTAGTCATAGTAGCTACTGTCAAGGGAGAATTACACTGGAGCTAGTCATAGTAGCTACTGTCAAGGGAGAATTACACTGGAGCTAGTCATAGCAGCTACTGTCAAGGGAGAATTACACTGGAGCTAGTCATAGTAGCTACTGTCAAGGGAGAATTACACTGGAGCTAGTCATAGTAGCTACTGCCAAGGGAGAATTACACTGGAGCTAGTCATAGTAGCTACTGTCAAGGGAGAATTACACTGGAGCTAGTCATAGTAGCTACTGTCAAGGGAGAATTACACTGGAGCTAGTCATAGTAGCTACTGTCAAGGGAGAATTACACTGGAGCTAGTCATAGTAGCTACTGTCAAGGGAGAATTACACTGGAGCTAGTCATAGTAGCTACTGTCAAGGGAGAATTACACTGGAGCTAGTCATAGTAGCTACTGCCAAGGGAGAATTACACTGGAGCTAGTCATAGTAGCTACTGTCAAGGGAGAATTACACTGGAGCTAGTCATAGTAGCTACTGCCAAGGGAGAATTACACTGGAACTAGTCATAGTAGCTACTGTCAAGGGAGAATTACACTGGAGCTAGTCATAGTAGCTACTGTCAAGGGAGAATTACACTGGAGCTAGTCATAGTAGCTACTGCCAAGGGAGAATTACACTGGAGCTAGTCATAGTAGCTACTGCCAAGGGAGAATTACACTGGAGCTAGTCATAGTAGCTACTGTCAAGGGAGATTTACACTGGAGCTAGTCATAGTACCTACTGCCAAGGGAGAATTACACTGGAGCTAGTCATAGTAGCTACTGCCAAGGGAGAATTACACTGGAGCTAGTCATAGTAGCTACTGTCAAGGGAGAATTACACTGGAGCTAGTCATAGTAGCTACTGCCAAGGGAGATGTACACTGGAGCTAGTCATAGTAGCTACTGTCAAGGGAGATTTACACTGGAGCTAGTCATAGTAGCTACTGTCAAGGGAGAATTACACTGGAGCTAGTCATAGTAGCTACTGTCAAGGGAGAATTACACTGGAGCTAGTCATAGTAGCTACTGTCAAGGGAGAATTACACTGGAGCTAGTCATAGTAGCTACTGTCAAGGGAGAATTACACTGGAGCTAGTCATAGTAGCTACTGTCAAGGGAGAATTACACTGGAGCTAGTCATAGCAGCTACTGTCAAGGGAGAATTACACTGGAGCTAGTCATAGTAGCTACTGTCAAGGGAGAATTACACTGGAGCTAGTCATAGTAGCTACTGCCAAGGGAGAATTACACTGGAGCTAGTCATAGTAGCTACTGTCAAGGGAGAATTACACTGGAGCTAGTCATAGTAGCTACTGTCAAGGGAGAATTACACTGGAGCTAGTCATAGTAGCTACTGTCAAGGGAGAATTACACTGGAGCTAGTCATAGTAGCTACTGTCAAGGGAGAATTACACTGGAGCTAGTCATAGTAGCTACTGTCAAGGGAGAATTACACTGGAGCTAGTCATAGTAGCTACTGTCAAGGGAGAATTACACTGGAGCTAGTCATAGTAGCTACCGTCAAGGGAGAATTACACTGGAGCTAGTCATAGTAGCTACTGTCAAGGGAGAATTACACTGGAGCTAGTCATAGCAGCTACTGTCAAGGGAGAATTACACTGGAGCTAGTCATAGTAGCTACTGTCAAGGGAGAATTACACTGGAGCTAGTCATAGTAGCTACTGCCAAGGGAGAATTACACTGGAGCTAGTCATAGTAGCTACTGTCAAGGGAGAATTACACTGGAGCTAGTCATAGTAGCTACTGTCAAGGGAGAATTACACTGGAGCTAGTCATAGTAGCTACTGTCAAGGGAGAATTACACTGGAGCTAGTCATAGTAGCTACTGTCAAGGGAGAATTACACTGGAGCTAGTCATAGTAGCTACTGTCAAGGGAGAATTACACTGGAGCTAGTCATAGTAGCTACTGTCAAGGGAGAATTACACTGGAGCTAGTCATAGTAGCTACCGTCAAGGGAGAATTACACTGGAGCTAGTCATAGTAGCTACTGTCAAGGGAGAATTACACTGGAGCTAGTCATAGTAGCTACTGTCAAGGGAGAATTACACTGGAGCTAGTCATAGTAGCTACTGTCAAGGGAGAATTACACTGGAGCTAGTCATAGTAGCTACTGTCAAGGGAGAATTACACTGGAGCTAGTCATAGTAGCTACTGTCAAGGGAGAATTACACTGGAGCTAGTCATAGTAGCTACTGTCAAGGGAGAATTACACTGGAGCTAGTCATAGTAGCTACCGTCAAGGGAGAATTACACTGGAGCTAGTCATAGTAGCTACTGTCAAGGGAGAATTACACTGGAGCTAGTCATAGTAGCTACTGTCAAGGGAGAATTACACTGGAGCTAGTCATAGTAGCTACCGTCAAGGGAGAATTACACTGGAGCTAGTCATAGTAGCTACCGTCAAGGGAGAATTACACTGGAGCTAGTCATAGTAGCTACTGTCAAGGGAGAATTACACTGGAGCTAGTCATAGTAGCTACTGTCAAGGGAGAATTACACTGGAGCTAGTCATAGTAGCTACCGTCAAGGGAGAATTACACTGGAGCTAGTCATAGTAGCTACCGTCAAGGGAGAATTACACTGGAGCTAGTCATAGTAGCTACCGTCAAGGGAGAATTACACTGGAGCTAGTCATAGTAGCTACTGTCAAGGGAGAATTACACTGGAGCTAGTCATAGTAGCTACCGTCAAGGGAGAATTACACTGGAGCTAGTCATAGTAGCTACCGTCAAGGGAGAATTACACTGGAGCTAGTCATAGTAGCTACTGTCAAGGGAGAATTACACTGGAGCTAGTCATAGTAGCTACTGTCAAGGGAGAATTACACTGGAGCTAGTCATAGCAGCTACTGTCAAGGGAGAATTACACTGGAGCTAGTCATAGTAGCTACTGTCAAGGGAGAATTACACTGGAGCTAGTCATAGTAGCTACTGTCAAGGGAGAATTACACTGGAGCTAGTCATAGTAGCTACTGCCAAGGGAGAATTACACTGGAGCTAGTCATAGTAGCTACTGTCAAGGGAGAATTACACTGGAGCTAGTCATAGTAGCTACTGTCAAGGGAGATTTACACTGGAGCTAGTCATAGTACCTACTGCCAAGGGAGAATTACACTGGAGCTAGTCATAGTAGCTACTGCCAAGGGAGAATTACACTGGAGCTAGTCATAGTAGCTACTGTCAAGGGAGAATTACACTGGAGCTAGTCATAGTAGCTACTGCCAAGGGAGATGTACACTGGAGCTAGTCATAGTAGCTACTGTCAAGGGAGATTTACACTGGAGCTAGTCATAGTAGCTACTGTCAAGGGAGAATTACACTGGAGCTAGTCATAGTAGCTACTGTCAAGGGAGAATTACACTGGAGCTAGTCATAGTAGCTACTGTCAAGGGAGAATTACACTGGAGCTAGTCATAGTAGCTACTGTCAAGGGAGAATTACACTGGAGCTAGTCATAGTAGCTACTGTCAAGGGAGAATTACACTGGAGCTAGTCATAGCAGCTACTGTCAAGGGAGAATTACACTGGAGCTAGTCATAGTAGCTACTGTCAAGGGAGAATTACACTGGAGCTAGTCATAGTAGCTACTGCCAAGGGAGAATTACACTGGAGCTAGTCATAGTAGCTACTGTCAAGGGAGAATTACACTGGAGCTAGTCATAGTAGCTACTGTCAAGGGAGAATTACACTGGAGCTAGTCATAGTAGCTACTGTCAAGGGAGAATTACACTGGAGCTAGTCATAGTAGCTACTGTCAAGGGAGAATTACACTGGAGCTAGTCATAGTAGCTACTGTCAAGGGAGAATTACACTGGAGCTAGTCATAGTAGCTACTGCCAAGGGAGAATTACACTGGAGCTAGTCATAGTAGCTACTGTCAAGGGAGAATTACACTGGAGCTAGTCATAGTAGCTACTGCCAAGGGAGAATTACACTGGAACTAGTCATAGTAGCTACTGTCAAGGGAGAATTACACTGGAGCTAGTCATAGTAGCTACTGTCAAGGGAGAATTACACTGGAGCTAGTCATAGTAGCTACTGCCAAGGGAGAATTACACTGGAGCTAGTCATAGTAGCTACTGCCAAGGGAGAATTACACTGGAGCTAGTCATAGTAGCTACTGTCAAGGGAGAATTACACTGGAGCTAGTCATAGTAGCTACTGTCAAGGGAGATTTACACTGGAGCTAGTCATAGTACCTACTGCCAAGGGAGAATTACACTGGAGCTAGTCATAGTACCTACTGCCAAGGGAGAATTACACTGGAGCTAGTCATAGTAGCTACTGTCAAGGGAGAATTACACTGGAGCTAGTCATAGTAGCTACTGTCAAGGGAGAATTACACTGGAGCTAGTCATAGTAGCTACTGTCAAGGGAGAATTACACTGGAGCTAGTCATAGTAGCTACTGTCAAGGGAGAATTACACTGGAGCTAGTCATAGTAGCTACTGTCAAGGGAGAATTACACTGGAGCTAGTCATAGTAGCTACTGTCAAGGGAGAATTACACTGGAGCTAGTCATAGTAGCTACTGCCAAGGGAGAATTACACTGGAGCTAGTCATAGTAGCTACTGCCAAGGGAGAATTACACTGGAGCTAGTCATAGTAGCTACTGTCAAGGGAGAATTACACTGGAGCTAGTCATAGTAGCTACTGTCAAGGGAGATTTACACTGGAGCTAGTCATAGTACCTACTGCCAAGGGAGAATTACACTGGAGCTAGTCATAGTAGCTACTGCCAAGGGAGAATTACACTGGAGCTAGTCATAGTAGCTACTGTCAAGGGAGAATTACACTGGAGCTAGTCATAGTAGCTACTGTCAAGGGAGAATTACACTGGAGCTAGTCATAGTAGCTACCGTCAAGGGAGAATTACACTGGAGCTAGTCATAGTAGCTACTGTCAAGGGAGAATTACACTGGAGCTAGTCATAGTAGCTACCGTCAAGGGAGAATTACACTGGAGCTAGTCATAGTAGCTACTGTCAAGGGAGAATTACACTGGAGCTAGTCATAGCAGCTACTGTCAAGGGAGAATTACACTGGAGCTAGTCATAGTAGCTACTGTCAAGGGAGAATTACACTGGAGCTAGTCATAGTAGCTACTGTCAAGGGAGAATTACACTGGAGCTAGTCATAGTAGCTACTGTCAAGGGAGAATTACACTGGAGCTAGTCATAGTAGCTACCGTCAAGGGAGAATTACACTGGAGCTAGTCATAGTAGCTACTGTCAAGGGAGAATTACACTGGAGCTAGTCATAGTAGCTACCGTCAAGGGAGAATTACACTGGAGCTAGTCATAGTAGCTACTGTCAAGGGAGAATTACACTGGAGCTAGTCATAGCAGCTACTGTCAAGGGAGAATTACACTGGAGCTAGTCATAGTAGCTACTGTCAAGGGAGAATTACACTGGAGCTAGTCATAGCAGCTACTGTCAAGGGAGAATTACACTGGAGCTAGTCATAGTAGCTACTGTCAAGGGAGAATTACACTGGAGCTAGTCATAGTAGCTACTGTCAAGGGAGAATTACACTGGAGCTAGTCATAGTAGCTACTGCCAAGGGAGAATTACACTGGAGCTAGTCATAGTAGCTACTGTCAAGGGAGAATTACACTGGAGCTAGTCATAGTAGCTACTGTCAAGGGAGAATTACACTGGAGCTAGTCATAGTAGCTACTGTCAAGGGAGAATTACACTGGAGCTAGTCATAGTAGCTACTGTCAAGGGAGAATTACACTGGAGCTAGTCATAGTAGCTACTGTCAAGGGAGAATTACACTGGAGCTAGTCATAGTAGCTACTGCCAAGGGAGAATTACACTGGAGCTAGTCATAGTAGCTACTGTCAAGGGAGAATTACACTGGAGCTAGTCATAGTAGCTACTGCCAAGGGAGAATTACACTGGAACTAGTCATAGTAGCTACTGTCAAGGGAGAATTACACTGGAGCTAGTCATAGTAGCTACTGTCAAGGGAGAATTACACTGGAGCTAGTCATAGTAGCTACTGCCAAGGGAGAATTACACTGGAGCTAGTCATAGTAGCTACTGCCAAGGGAGAATTACACTGGAGCTAGTCATAGTAGCTACTGTCAAGGGAGAATTACACTGGAGCTAGTCATAGTAGCTACTGTCAAGGGAGATTTACACTGGAGCTAGTCATAGTACCTACTGCCAAGGGAGAATTACACTGGAGCTAGTCATAGTACCTACTGCCAAGGGAGAATTACACTGGAGCTAGTCATAGTAGCTACTGTCAAGGGAGAATTACACTGGAGCTAGTCATAGTAGCTACTGTCAAGGGAGAATTACACTGGAGCTAGTCATAGTAGCTACTGTCAAGGGAGAATTACACTGGAGCTAGTCATAGTAGCTACTGTCAAGGGAGAATTACACTGGAGCTAGTCATAGTAGCTACTGTCAAGGGAGAATTACACTGGAGCTAGTCATAGTAGCTACTGTCAAGGGAGAATTACACTGGAGCTAGTCATAGTAGCTACTGCCAAGGGAGAATTACACTGGAGCTAGTCATAGTAGCTACTGCCAAGGGAGAATTACACTGGAGCTAGTCATAGTAGCTACTGTCAAGGGAGAATTACACTGGAGCTAGTCATAGTAGCTACTGTCAAGGGAGATTTACACTGGAGCTAGTCATAGTACCTACTGCCAAGGGAGAATTACACTGGAGCTAGTCATAGTAGCTACTGCCAAGGGAGAATTACACTGGAGCTAGTCATAGTAGCTACTGTCAAGGGAGAATTACACTGGAGCTAGTCATAGTAGCTACTGCCAAGGGAGATGTACACTGGAGCTAGTCATAGTAGCTACTGTCAAGGGAGATTTACACTGGAGCTAGTCATAGTAGCTACTGTCAAGGGAGAATTACACTGGAGCTAGTCATAGTAGCTACTGTCAAGGGAGAATTACACTGGAGCTAGTCATAGTAGCTACTGTCAAGGGAGAATTACACTGGAGCTAGTCATAGTAGCTACTGTCAAGGGAGAATTACACTGGAGCTAGTCATAGTAGCTACTGTCAAGGGAGAATTACACTGGAGCTAGTCCAGCACTGTGATCCTCTCCTCCATCCCCCTCACCCTCTCCTCCATCCCCCTCATCCTCTCCTCCAGCACTCTGGTCCTCTCCTCCATCCCCCTCTCCCTTTCCTCCAGCAGTCTGATCCTCTCCTCCATCCCCCTCATCCTCTCCTCCATCCCCCTCACCCTCTCCTCCATCCCCCTCTCCCTCTCCTCCAGCACTCTGGTCCTCTCCTCCATCCCCCTTTCCCTCTCCTCCAGCAGTCTGATCTTCTCCTCCATCCCCCTCACCCTCTCCTCCATCAGTCTGATCCTCTCCTCCATCCCCCTCACCCTCTCCTCCATCCCCCTCAACCTCTCCTCCAGCAGTCTGATCCTCTCCTCCATCCCCCTCACCCTCTCCTCCAGCAGTCTGATCTTCTCCTCCATCCCCCTCACCCTCTCCTCCATCCCCCTCATCCTCTCCTCCAGCAGTCTGATCCTCTCCTCCATCCCCCTCACCCTCTCCTCCACAGCAGTCTGATGACTGTCCTGGTGACATAGTGAAGGTTATGTTGTGGAGGGTAGCATCCTGTATATGTCCTGGTGACATAGTGAAGGTTATGTTGTGGAGGGTAGTATCCTGTATATGTCCTGGTGACATAGTGTTGTGGAGGGTAGTATCCTGTATATGTCCTGGTGACATAGTGAAGGTTATGTTGTGGAGGGTAGTATCCTGTATATGTCCTGGTGACATAGTGTTGTGGAGGGTAGCATCCTGTATATGTCCTGGTGACATAGTGAAGGTTATGTTGTGGAGGGTAGTATCCTGTATATGTCCTGGTGACATAGTGTTGTGGAGGGTAGTATCCTGTATATGTCCTGGTGACATAGTGAAGGTTATGTTGTAGAGGGTAGTATCCTGTATATGTCCTGGTGACACAGTGAAGGTTATGTTGTAGAGGGTAGTATCCTGTATATGTCCTGGTGACATAGTGAAGGTTATGTTGTGGAGGGTAGTATCCTGTATATGTCCTGGTGACATAGTGTTGTGGAGGGTAGTATCCTGTATATGTCCTGGTGACATAGTGAAGGTTATGCTGTGGAGGGTAGTATCCTGTATATGTCCTGGTGACATAGTGTTGTAGAGGGTAGTATCCTGTATATGTCCTGGTGATATAGTGTTGTGGAGGGTAGTATCCTGTATATGTCCTTGTGGAAAAATCCAAGTTTGTCTAACTCTTAATCTATCTTTTTGTAAAAACATGCTGATAATGTCAGGAGCTCATGATCTCTCTCCCCACAACAGGGAGAGTTGCTGAGCACCACAGGGGATAAAGGAGTCAAGTCTCTGGTCAACAAGATGACCTTTGCCCTCAAGTCCAAGTCTGTCATAGCGAAGGAGAAGATGATAAGCTTTATGGAGAACACGGCTACACCTGTGGACAGGTAAGATCCTGTAAGATGCTCTGTCTGTGTTCAAATGAACAGGTAAGATCCTGTCCTTCCATGCGCTGTCTGTGTTTATATGGACAGGTAATATCCTGTCCTTCCATGCTCAGGACTCATCTCTCCTTTGAATAATTTGTATTATTTATTTATCTAAGGGAATAATGATGGACTCCACTCCTGTAATTCAATTTTATTAAATCATTATTAATGATCCTTTATTAATTTAGTACATTTGCATTAATCTATGCCTTAGTTGAACCCCTCTTCACCGTGCCTTAGTTTAACCCCTCTTCACCGTGCCTTAGTTTAACCCCTCTTCACCGTGCCTTAGTTGAACCCCTCTTCGCCTTGCCTTAGTTGAACCCCTCTTCACCGTGCCTTAGTTTAACCCCTCTTCGCCTTGCCTTAGTTGAACCCCTCTTCACCGTGCCTTAGTTTAACCCCTCATCGCCGTGCCTTAGTTGAACCCCTCTTCGCCTTGCCTTAGTTGAACCCCTCTTCGCCTTGCCTTAGTTGAACCCCTCTTCGCCTTGCCTTAGTTGAACCCCTCTTCGCCGTGCCTTAGTTTAACCCCTCATCGACGTGCCTTAGTTGAACCCCTCTTCGCCGTGCCCTAGTTGAACCCCTCTTCGCCGTGCCCTAGTTTAACCCCTCATCGCCGTGCCTTAGTTGAACCCCTCATCGCCGTGCCCTAGTTGAACCCCTCTTCGCCGTGCCTTAGTTGAACCCCTCTTCGCCGTGCCCTAGTTGAACCCCTCTTCACCGTGCCTTAGTTGAACCCCTCTTCACCGTGCCTTAGTTGAACCCCTCTTCGCCGTGCCCTAGTTGAACCCCTCTTCACCGTGCCTTAGTTGAACCCCTCTTCACCGTGCCTTAGTTGAACCCCTCTTCGCCGTGCCCTAGTTGAACCCCTCTTCGACGTGCCTTAGTTGAGCCCCTCTTCACCGTGCCTTAGTTGAACCCCTCTTCGCCGTGCCTTAGTTGAGCCCCTCTTCACCGTGCCCTAGTTGAACCCCTCTTCACCGTGCCTTAGTTGAACCCCTCTTCGCCGTGCCCTAGTTGAACCCCTCTTCGACGTGCCTTAGTTGAGCCCCTCTTCACCGTGCCCTAGTTGAACCCCTCTTCACCGTGCCCTAGTTGAACCCCTCTTCGACGTGCCTTAGTTGAACCCCTCTTCGCCGTGCCCTAGTTGAACCCCACATCTCGTTGTGCCTACATTTAACCCTTCATCATTGTGCCTTGTGTATTCCATGCTAGAATGTCTTTCACTCTCCCCTGGCCAGAGAAGGGGGTCCCTGACCGGTAAGACTCTCCTAGCAGCAGGATGTGCCTGTGGCCCCATCTCATTCCTGCTCTGTCCCTCGCAGCCTACTTATTGCCCCGGGGACCAGAGGTCACTAATGGAGCCGAGAGCTGTACCACGACCACACTAATGCATCCCCCCTAACATGCTGCTCCCATCCCTTACTCACACCATGTCTCCAGTCCACACTCTGGCTCCTGGATGAAGTACTGCTCTCTGATCACTCTGTCACCTGTCATAGTCCCTATGCTCTGTGACAACTGTTATAGTCCCTATGCTCTGTGTCACCTGCTATAGTCGCTATGTCACTGTCTGTAGGTCACTGTCTGTTGTTGCTCTTTCTAGTCTAACTATATGAGTTGTCTGCAGTGGACCCTGGATCTTTGCCTTGCCACTGTTTGCGTGGACATTCACTTTAAGTGTGTGATACTATTTCACTGTTCTCCAAGGTGATAGTCAGGGCTGTGTGGTTCACTGTTCTCCAAGGTGATAGTCAGGGCTGTGTGGTTCACTGTTCTCCAAGGTGATAGTCAGGGCTGTGGCTGTATATCTACTATATGTGCCTCTATTTCCCTGGATATCACTACTAATAAATTACGCTGTAATTGTAGAACCACTGCTTTAACTGGTTTCTTATTCCTCTAATAGTAACATAGCTGCCTGACTAATTCCAGATGGCTTTTAACTGGTTTCTTATTCCTCTAATAGTAACATAGCTGCCTGACTAATCCCAGATGGGTTTAACTGGTTTCTTATTCCTCTAATAGTAACATAGCTGCCTGACTAATCCCAGATGGGTTTAACTGGTTTCTTATTCCTCTAATAGTAACATAGCTGCCTGACTAATCCCAGGTGGCTTTTAACTGGTTTCTTATTCCTCTAATAGTAACATAGCTGCCTGACTAATCCTAGGTGGCTTTTAACTGGTTTCTTATTCCTCTAATAGTAGCATAGCTGCCTGACTAATCCCAGGTGGCTTTTAATTATTCCTCTAATAGTAACATAGCTGCCTGACTAATACCAGATGGGTTTAACTGGTTTCTTATTCCTCTAATAGTAACATAGCTGCCTGACTAATCCCAGATGGGTTTTAACTGGTTTCTTATTCCTCTAATAGTAACATAGCTGCCTGACTAATCACAGATGGCTTTTAACTGGTTTCTTATTCCTCTAATAGTAACATAGCTGCCTGACTAATCACAGATGGCTTTTAACTGGTTTCTTATTCCTCTAATAGTAACATAGCTGCCTGACTAATCCCAGATGGGTTTAACTGGTTTCTTATTCCTCTAATAGTAACATAGCTGCCTGACTAATCCCAGATGGGTTTTAACTGGTTTCTTATTCCTCTAATAGCAACATAGCTGCCTGACTAATCCCAGATGGGTTTAACTGGTTTCTTATTCCTCTAATAGTAACATAGCTGCCTGACTAATCCCAGATGGGTTTAACTGGTTTCTTATTCCTCTAATAGTAACATAGCTGCCTGACTAATCCCAGATGGGTTTAACTGGTTTCTTATTCCTGTAATAGTAACATAGCTGCCTGACTAATCCCAGATGGGTTTACCTGGTTTCTTATTCCTGTAATAGTAACATAGCTGCCTGACTAATCCCAGATGGGTTTAACTGGTTTCTTATTCCTCTAATAGTAACATAGCTGCCTGACTAATCCCAGATGGGTTTAACTGGTTTCTTATTCCTCTAATAGTAACATAGCTGCCTGACTAATCCCAGATGGGTTTTAACTGGTTTCTTATTCCTCTAATAGTAACATAGCTGCCTGACTAATCCCAGATGGGTTTTAACTGGTTTCTTATTCCTCTAATAGTAACATAGCTACCTGACTAATCCCAGATGGGTTTAACTAGTTTCTTATTCCTCTAATAGTAACATAGCTGCCTGACTAATCCCAGATGGGTTTTAACTGGTTTCTTATTCCTCTAATAGTAACATAGCTGCCTGACTAATCCCAGATGGGTTTTAACTGGTTTCTTATTCCTCTAATGACTAATCCCAGATGGGTTTTAACTGGTTTCTTATTCCTCTAATAGTAACATAGCTACCTGACTAATCCCAGATGGGTTTAACTAGTTTCTTATTCCTCTAATAGTAACATAGCTGCCTGACTAATCCCAGATGGGTTTTAACTGGTTTCTTATTCCTCTAATAGTAACATAGCTGCCTGACTAATCCCAGATGGGTTTTAACTGGTTTCTTATTCCTCTAATAGTAACATAGCTGCCTGACTAATCCCAGATGGGTTTAACTGGTTTCTTATTCCTCTAATAGTAACATAGCTGCCTGACTAATCCCAGATGGGTTTTAACTGGTTTCTTATTCCTCTAATAGTAACATAGCTGCCTGACTAATCCCAGATGGGTTTTAACTGGTTTCTTATTCCTCTAATAGTAACATAGCTGCCTGACTAATCCCAGATGGGTTTTAACTGGTTTCTTATTCCTCTAATAGTAACATAGCTGCCTGACTAATCCCAGGTGGCTTTTAACTGGTTTCTTATTCCTCTAATAGTAACATAGCTGCCTGACTAATCCCAGGTGGCTTTTAACTGGTTTCTTATTCCTCTAATAGTAACATAGCTGCCTGAATGATCCCAGATGGGTTTTAACTGGTTTCCTATTCCTCTAATAGTAACATAGCTGCCTGACTAATCCCAGGTGGCTTTTAACTGGTTTCTTATTCCTCTAATAGTAACATAGCTGCCTGACTAATCCCAGATGGGCTGTGCGTGTCGCTGTGCGTGCCGCTGTGCGTCATGTAGGGGGGATGAAGAACAGCCCTCTCTGACTTGTGTTTTCTATATAACAGACATGTGAGCAGTAGTGACCGGGTTGGAAAACCTTACAGAGGAGTGAAGCCTGTGTTCAGCATCGGTGATGAGGAAGAGTATGATACAGGTAACTACTGCTACTATACTACTACAATCAATACTACTACAATCAATACTACCACACTACTGCTATACCACTACACTACTGCTATACCACTACATCGGTGATGAGGAAGAGTATGATACAGGTAACTATTGTGAAATACATCTACATTACTACTACTACAATCAATACTACTACAATCAATACTACTACACTACTGCTATACTACTACACTACTGCTATACTACTACAATCAATACTACTACACTACTGCTATACTACTACAATCAATACTACTACACTGCTACTATACTACTACAATCAATACTACCACACTACTGCTATACCACTACACTACTGCTATACCACTACATCGGTGACGAGGAAGAGTATGATACAGGTAACTATTGTGAAATACATCTACATTACTACTACTACAATCACTACTACTACAGTACTACTACTACAATCACTACAACACTACTGCTATACTACTACACTACTGCTATACTACTACAATCAATACTACTACACTACTACTACTACAATCACTACAACACTACTGCTATACTACTACACTACTGATATACTACTACAATCAATACTACTACACTACTACTATACTACTACAATCAATACTACCACACTACTACTACTACTATACCACTACACTCAATACTACATCACTACTACTGATATACTACTACACTACTGCTATACCACTACAATCAATACTACCACACTACTACTACTACTATACCACTACACTCAATACTACATCACTACTACTACTATACCACTACACTACTGCTATACCACTACACTACTGCTATACCACTACAATCAATACTACTACACTACTGCTGTACTACTAAAATCAATACTACTACACTACTGCTATACTACTACAATCAATACTACTACACTACTGCTATACCACTACAACCAATACTACTACACCACTACTACTATACTACTACAATCACTACAACACTACTGCTATACTACTACACTCATACTACCACTACTACAATACTACTACACTACTACTACTACAATCACTACAACACCACTGTTATACTACTACACTACTGCTATACTACTACAATCAATACTACTACACTACCACTACTACTATACTACTACACTCAATACTACATCACTACTACTGATATACTACTACAATCAATACTACTATACTACTACTACTACTGTACCACTACACTCAATACTACATCATTACTACTACAATCACTACAACACTACTGCTATACTACTACACTACCACTATACTACTACAATCAATACTACCACACTACAACTACTACTACACTCAATACTCCATTACTACTATTGCTATACTACTGCAATCAATACTACTATACTACCACATTACCACTACTACAACCAATACTACTATACTACCACATTGCCACTACTACAATCAATACTACGTTGGTACTACTACTACAATCGATACTACTACATTACTATTGCTTTACTACTACAATCAATACTACTACATTACTATTGCTTTACTACTACAATCAATACTACTACACTACTACAATCAGAACTACTATACTACTACAGCACTACTACACTCCGTACTACTATACCACTACAGTACTACTACCACAATCAATACTGCTATACTACTACAGTACTACTACTACTACAAGCAATACCACTATACTACTACCACAAGCAATACTACTTCAGTACTACTACTACAATCAATACTACCACAATCAATACTGCTATACTACTACAGTACTACTACTACTACAAGCAATACCACTATACTACTACTACAATCAATACTACGTCAGTACTACTACAACAATCAATACTACCACAGTACTACTACTACAATCAATTATACTATACTACCACAGTACTACTACCACATTCAATACTACTATACTACCACAGTACTACTACCACAATCAATACTGCTATACTACTACAGTACTACCACCACAATCAATACTACTATACTACTACAGTGCGACTACAATCAATACTGCAGTACTACTACAATCAATACTACTACATTGGTAACACATTGCTACAATTAATACTACTCCAATACTACACCACCTCAGTCAATACTACAACATTAATCATACATTCGTAATACAGTACTACAATTAATAATACCACAATACTACACTACCTCGATACTACTACGACCAATACTACTACAGTACTGCTACTGCAACCAATACTAACACAGTACTGCTATAATACTTAAGTACTACTACAATACTATATTATTATGATCAATACTACAGTGCTACAATCAATTATACAATACTAGTACAATACTGCTACAACCCTGTGACCCCAATCAGTCGTCCCTTCAGACCAGTTCTCCTCTCCACCTATAGACCTGACTCACCAATAGGGCTGCGTCATGACGGCAGTCAAATTCTACGTGAACATTTAGTCACGGTAATTAGTCTTCTCTAAGCTCTGATGCTGCTGATGGTCATTAGTATCCTACCAAACGTGCGAACTACCTGGTACTCAGCACTCTCTAATCACTCTGACATCAATGCAAATGTTTTGGAACTCTAATCCAGCATTTCATGAGAGCGCATGAGCTCATGTTGCTCAACATTTCTATAGGCTATGCAATTGCGTGAGAAAACAGAGTGATGGCCTCTATTAAAAAGAGGAGGATCCCATCAGCTTTCTATGGGCTGTATTAATTTCTCAACTTTCCTAATATGAATCACATTTCTTCTCTTTACAACAGGACTATAGCCTACCTGTCTGGCATGCAAATGAACCACGGGAAAAGCGTCCTCCATTCGCTATTTCAGTGCATAGATTACATTTTTCCCCCTGCCCCTATTCCGACAGGTGCATGATAATGGTCCATTCTAAATCAAAACTAATTTCACACATATATTATTTAGTACAGTTGAAGTTGGAAGTTTACATACACTTAGGTTGGAGTCGTTAAAACACTTTTTTCAACCACTCCACAAATTTCTTGTTAACAAACTATAGTTTTGGCAAGTCGGTTAGGACATCTACTTTGTGCATGACACAAGTAATTTTTCTAACAATTGTTTACAGGCAGATTATTTCACTTATAACTCAGTGTCACAATTCCAGTGGGTCAGAAGTTTACATACACTAAATTGACTGTACCTTTAAACAGCTTGGAAAATTCCAGAAAATTATGTCATGGATTTAGAAGCTTCTGATAGGCTAATTGACATAATTTGAGTCAATTGGAGGTGTACCTGTGGATGTATTTCAAAGCCTACCTTCGAACTCAGTGCCTCTTTGCTTGACATCATGGGAAAATCAAAAGAAATCAGTCGTTCTGCCCCTGAACAAGGCAATAACCCACTGTTCCTAGGCCGTCATTGAAAATAAGAATTTGTTCTTAACTGACTTGCCTAGTTAAATAAAGGTCAAATCAAAAAATCTATTGTATTCTTCATAATATAAAATAATTCCAGGCTGTGTGTGGAAGACAGCAGATGCTAAATGTGAATGTTAATTAATGGTCAATTACCTTGACCAGCAGTGAACTGAACTAGGTGGTGACCACTAGGTGGGTGATTACTGATAAAATTTCATTCCCACCACAGCCTTACTCACCACTAGTTCAGTGGTTCCCAAACTTGTGGGTCGCGGCAACCGTCACCTCTCACCCTGATGGGGGGTTGCGACTCAACATACTGGGAACCCCTCCACTAGTTGCCTAAAACTATTGTCCTAGTTGGATCTCTATGGCTGTAACCCTCTCTGTCTCGCTGTCTGTTCAGATGAGATTGACAGCTCGTCCATGTCGGATGATGACAGGAAGGAGATCGTAAACATCCAGACGTGGATCAACAAACCAGACGTGAAGCACCATGTTCCCTGTAATGAGGTCAAGGAAACCGGACACATGTTCCCCAGGTGAGTTTCCTGTTACAATAGACACATGTTCCCCAGGTGAGTTTCCTGTTACAATAGACACATGTTCCCCAGGTGAGTTTCCTGTTACAATAGACGCATGTTCCCCAGGTGAGTTTCCTGTTACAATAGACACATGTTCCCCAGGTGAGTTTCCTGTTACAATAGACACATGTTCCCCAGGTGAGTTTCCTGTTACAATAGACACATGTTCCCCAGGTGAGTTTCCTGTTACAATAGACACATGTTCCCCAGGTGAGTTTCCTGTTAACTGTGAAGTGCATTGTGACAACTGCTGATGTAAAAAGGGCCATCAACAGTGCTGAGTAGAGAGAGACACGGTCAGGAGACGGCCCTCTACATAGAGAGAGACACGGTCAGGAGACGGCCCTCTACATAGAGAGAGACACGGTCAGGAGACGGCCCTCTACATAGAGAGAGAGAGACACGGTCAGGAGACGGCCCTCTACATAGAGAGAGACACGGTCAGGAGACGGCCCTCTACATAGAGAGAGACACGGTCAGGAGACGGCCCTCTACATAGAGAGAGACACGGTCAGGAGACGGCCCTCTACATAGAGAGAGACACGGTCAGGAGACGGCCCTCTACATAGAGAGAGACACGGTCGGGAGACGGCCCTCTACATAGAGAGAGACACGGTCGGGAGACGGCCCTCTACATAGAGAGAGAGAGACACGGTCGGGAGACGGCCCTCTACATAGAGAGAGAGAGACACGGTCGGGAGACGGCCCTCTACATAGAGAGAGAGAGACACGGTCAGGAGACGGCCCTCTACATAGAGAGAGAGAGACACGGTCAGGAGACGGCCCTCTACATAGAGAGAGAGAGACACGGTCAGGAGACGGCCCTCTACATAGAGAGAGACACGGTCAGGAGACGGCCCTCTACATAGAGAGAGACACGGTCAGGAGACGGCCCTCTACATAGAGAGAGAGAGACACGGTCAGGAGACGGCCCTCTACATAGAGAGAGACACGGTCAGGAGACGGCCCTCTACATAGAGAGAGACACGGTCAGGAGACGGCCCTCTACATAGAGAGAGAGAGACACGGTCAGGAGACGGCCCTCTACATAGAGAGAGAGAGACACGGTCAGGAGACGGCCCTCTACATAGAGAGAGACACGGTCAGGAGACGGCCCTCTACATAGAGAGAGACACGGTCAGGAGACGGCCCTCTACATAGAGAGAGAGAGACACGGTCAGGAGACGGCCCTCTACATAGAGAGAGAGAGACACGGTCAGGAGACGGCCCTCTACATAGAGAGAGAGAGACACGGTCAGGAGACGGCCCTCTACATAGAGAGAGAGAGACACGGTCAGGAGACGGCCCTCTACATAGAGAGAGAGAGACACGGTCAGGAGACGGCCCTCTACATAGAGAGAGAGAGACACGGTCAGGAGACGGCCCTCTACATAGAGAGAGACACGGTCGGGAGACGGCCCTCTACATAGAGAGAGACACGGTCGGGAGACGGCCCTCTACATAGAGAGAGACACGGTCGGGAGACGGCCCTCTACATAGAGAGAGACACGGTCGGGAGACGGCCCTCTACATAGAGAGAGACACGGTCGGGAGACGGCCCTCTACATAGAGAGAGAGAGACACGGTCAGGAGACGGCCCTCTACATAGAGAGAGAGAGACACGGTCGGGAGACGGCCCTCTACATAGAGAGAGACACGGTCGGGAGACGGCCCTCTACATAGAGAGAGACACGGTCGGGAGACGGCCCTCTACATAGAGAGAGACACGGTCGGGAGACGGCCCTCTACATAGAGAGAGACACGGTCGGGAGACGGCCCTCTACATAGAGAGAGACACGGTCGGGAGACGGCCCTCTACATAGAGAGAGAGAGACACGGTCGGGAGACGGCCCTCTACATAGAGAGAGACACGGTCGGGAGACGGCCCTCTACATAGAGAGAGACACGGTCGGGAGACGGCCCTCTACATAGAGAGAGACACGGTCGGGAGACGGCCCTCTACATAGAGAGAGACACGGTCGGGAGACGGCCCTCTACATAGAGAGAGACACGGTCGGGAGACGGCCCTCTACATAGAGAGAGACACGGTCGGGAGACGGCCCTCTACATAGAGAGAGACACGGTCGGGAGACGGCCCTCTACATAGAGAGAGAGAGACACGGTCAGGAGACGGCCCTCTACATAGAGAGAGAGAGACACGGTCAGGAGACGGCCCTCTACATAGAGAGAGAGAGACACGGTCAGGAGACGGCCCTCTACATAGAGAGACACGGTCAGGAGACGGCCCTCTACATAGAGAGAGAGAGACACGGTCAGGAGACGGCCCTCTACATAGAGAGAGAGAGACACGGTCAGGAGACGGCCCTCTACATAGAGAGAGAGAGACACGGTCAGGAGACGGCCCTCTACATAGAGAGAGAGAGACACGGTCAGGAGACGGCCCTCTACATAGAGAGAGAGAGACACGGTCAGGAGACGGCCCTCTACATAGAGAGAGAGACGGTCAGGAGACGGCCCTCTACATAGAGAGAGAGAGACACGGTCAGGAGACGGCCCTCTACATAGAGAGAGAGACACGGTCAGGAGACGGCCCTCTACATAGAGAGAGACACGGTCAGGAGACGGCCCTCTACATAGAGAGAGACACGGTCGGGAGACGGCCCTCTACATAGAGAGAGACACGGTCGGGAGACGGCCCTCTACATAGAGAGAGACACGGTCGGGAGACGGCCCTCTACATAGAGAGAGACACGGTCGGGAGACGGCCCTCTACATAGAGAGAGACACGGTCGGGAGACGGCCCTCTACATAGAGAGAGACACGGTCGGGAGACGGCCCTCTACATAGAGAGAGACACGGTCGGGGGACGGCCCTCTACATAGAGAGAGACACGGTCGGGAGACGGCCCTCTACATAGAGAGAGAGAGACACGGTCAGGAGACGGCCCTCTACATAGAGAGAGACACGGTCAGGAGACGGCCCTCTACATAGAGAGAGACACGGTCAGGAGACGGCCCTCTACATAGAGAGAGACACGGTCAGGAGACGGCCCTCTACATAGAGAGAGACGCGGTCAGGAGACGGCCCTCTACATAGAGAGAGACACGGTCAGGAGACGGCCCTCTACATAGAGAGAGACGCGGTCAGGAGACGGCCCTCTACATAGAGAGAGACACGGTCAGGAGACGGCCCTCTACATAGAGAGAGACACGGTCAGGAGACGGCCCTCTACATAGAGAGAGGCACGGTCAGGAGACGGCCCTCTACATAGAGAGAGACACGGTCAGGAGACGGCCCTCTACATAGAGAGAGACACCTGTTTCTAATGTAACACGTTTCCTGTTTCTAATTTGACACGGTTCCTGTTTCTAATGTAACACGGTTCCTGTTCCTATGGTGACACGGTTCCTGTTCCTATGGTGACACGGTTCCTGTTTCTAATGTAACACGGTTCCTGTTTCTATGGTGACACGGTTCCTGTTTCTAATGTAACACGGTTCCTGTTTCTAATGTGACACGGTTCCTGTTTCTAATGTAACACGGTTCCTGTTTCTATGGTGACACGGTTCCTGTTTCTAATGTAACACGGTTCCTGTTCCTAATGTGACACGGTTCCTGTTTCTATGGTGACACGGTTCCTGTTTCTAATGTAACACGGTTCCTGTTTCTAATGTAACACGGTTCCTGTTCCTAATGTAACACGGTTCCTGTTTCTATGGTGACACGGTTCCTGTTTCTAATGTAACACGGTTCCTGTTTCTAATGTAACACGGTTCCTGTTTCTAATGTGACACGGTTCCTGTTTCTAATGTAACACGGTTCCTGTTCCTATGGTAACACGGTTCCTGTTCCTATGGTGACACGGTTCCTGTTTCTATGGTGACACGGTTCCTGTTTCTAATGTGACACGGTTCCTGTTTCTAATGTAACACGGTTCCTGTTTCTAATGTAACACGGTTCCTGTTTCTAATGTGACACGGTTCCTGTTTCTAATGTAACACGGTTCCTGTTTCTATGGTGACACGGTTCCGGTTTCTATGTTGACACGGTTCCTGTTTCTAATGTAACACGGTTCCTGTTTCTATGGTGACACGATTCCTGTTTCTAATGTAACACGGTTCCTGTTTCTATGGTGACACGGTTCCTGTTTCTCCAGTCACCTGTTGATCACAGCGACCCACATGTACTGTCTGAGGGAGATCGCGTCCAGGAAGGGTTTTGCCTACATCCAGTCCAGACAGGCCCTCAACAGCGTGGTCAAGATCACCTCCAAGAAAAAACACCCAGAACTCATCACCTTCAAGTTCGGCAACAGCAACACTGCTGGAATAGAGATCTCTGCTGTGGAGAGGTACTGACTGTATGGGTACTGGCTGTCTCTGTTTACTAGACAACACTAACTGACTGTATGGGTACTGGCTGTCTCTGTTTACTAGACTACACTAACTGACTGTATGGGTACTGGCTGTCTCTCTGACTACACTAACTGACTGTATGGGTACTGGCTGTCTCTCTGACTACACTAACTGACTGTATGGGTACTGGTTGTCTCTCTGACTACACTAACTGACTGTATGGGTACTGGCTGTCTCTCTGACTACACTAACTGACTGTATGGGTACTGGTTGTCTCTCTGACTACACTAACTGACTGTATGGGTACTGGTTGTCTCTCTGACTAGACTAACTGACTGTATGGGTACTGGCTGTCTCTCTGACTACACTAACTGACTGTATGGGTACTGGCTGTCTCTGACTAGACTACACTAACTGACTGTATGGGTACTGGTTGTCTCTCTGACTAGACTAACTGACTGTATGGGTACTGGCTGTCTCTCTGACTACACTAACTGACTGTATGGGTACTGGCTGTCTCTGACTAGACTACACTAACTGACTGTATGGGTACTGGCTGTCTCTCTGACTACACTAACTGACTGTATGGGTACTGGCTGTCTCTCTGACTACACTAACTGACTGTATGGGTACTGGCTGTCTCTGACTAGACTACACTAACTGACTGTATGGGTACTGGCTGTCTCTCTGACTACACTAACTGACTGTATGGGTACTGGCTGTCTCTCTGACTACACTAACTGACTGTATGGGTACTGGCTGTCTCTGACTAGACTACACTAACTGACTGTATGGGTACTGGCTGTCTCTCTGACTACACTAACTGACTGTATGGGTACTGGCTGTCTCTGACTAGACTACACTAACTGACTGTATGGGTACTGGCTGTCTCTGTTTACTAGACTACACTAACTGACTGTATGGGTACTGGCTGTCTCTCTGACTACACTAACTGACTGTATGGGTACTGGCTGTCTCTCTGACTACACTAACTGACTGTATGTGTACTGGCTGTCTCTGTTTACTAGACTACACTAACTGACTGTATGTGTACTGGCTGTCTCTGTTTACTAGACAACACTAACTGACTGTATGGGTACTGGCTGTCTCTGTTTACTAGACTACACTAACTGACTGTATGGGTACTGGCTGTCTCTGTTTACTAGACTACACTAACTGACTGTATGGGTACTGGCTGTCTCTGTTTACTAGACTACACTAACTGACTGTATGGGTACTGGCTGTCTCTGTTTACTAGACTACACTAACTGACTGTATGGGTACTGGCTGTCTCTGACTAGACTACACTAACTGACTGTATGGGTACTGGCTGTCTCTCTGACTACACTAACTGACTGTATGGGTACTGGCTGTCTCTCTGACTACACTAACTGACTGTATGGGTACTGGCTGTCTCTCTGACTACACTAACTGACTGTATGGGTACTGGCTGTCTCTCTGACTACACTAACTGACTGTATGGGTAATGGCTGTCTCTGTTTACTAGACAACACTAACTGACTGTATGTGTACTGGCTGTCTCTGTTTACTAGACAACACTAACTGACTGTATGGGTACTGGCTGTCTCTGACTACACTAACTGACTGTATGGGTACTGGCTGTCTCTGTTTGCTAGACTACACTAACTGACTGTATGGGTAATGGCTGTCTCTGTTTACTAGACAACACTAACTGACTGTATGGGTACTGGCTGTCTCTCTGACTACACTAACTGACTGTATGGGTACTGGCTGTCTCTGTTTACTAGACTACACTAACTGACTGTATGGGTACTGGCTGTCTCTGTTTACTAGACTACACTAACTGACTGTATGTGTACTGGCTGTCTCTGTTTACTAGACAACACTAACTGACTGTATGGGTACTGGCTGTCTCTCTGACTACACTAACTGACTGTATGTGTACTGGCTGTCTCTGTTTACTAGACTACACTAACTGACTGTATGGGTAATGGCTGTCTCTCTGACTACACTAACTGACTGTATGGGTACTGGCTGTCTCTGTTTACTAGACTACACTAACTGACTGTATGGGTACTGGCTGTCTCTGTTTACTAGACTACACTAACTGACTGTATGGGTACTGGCTGTCTCTCTGACTACACTAACTGACTGTATGGGTAATGGCTGTCTCTGTTTACTAGACTACACTAACTGACTGTATGGGTACTGGCTGTCTCTCTGACTACACTAACTGTCTGTATGTGTACTGGCTGTCTCTGTTTACTAGACTACACTAACTGACTGTATGGGTACTGGCTGTCTCTGACTAGACTACACTAACTGACTGTATGGGTACTGGCTGTCTCTGACTAGACTAGATTTTTCAACACCGATACCGATTTATTGGATGACCCAAAAAAAGCCGGGGGCCGATTTGATCGGCCGATTAATTTTTTTTTAAAATAATAATAATAAAAAGAAAAGAAAAATAAATGTATTTGAAATAATGACAATTACAACAATACTGAATGAACACTTATTTTACCTTAATATAATACATCAATAAAGTCAATTTAGCATCAAATAAATAATGAAACATAACATCAGTATAACAGTCTCTGCACTGTCAGTCTGACAGTCCCTCTCTCTCTTTCTGCAGGTATCTGATCCCCAACGCCGGTGACGCCACCAAGGCCATTAAACAGCAGATCATGAAGGTTCTGGATGCCCTGGAGAGTTCCTAGAGACAGACGGGGATACATGAGAGACGGGAGGGGAGACGTCTGTCAGCTGAGGGCCGGGAGGGGAGACGTCTGTCAGCTGAGGGCCGGGAGGGGAGACGTCTGTCAGCTGAGGGCCGGGAGGGGAGACGTCTGTGTGTCTGTCAGCTGAGGGCCGGGTGCTCTCTATTGATATCTCTCTCCCTTTCTCTCTGTCCTCCTCCTCTTCCCAGCCAGGACCAGGACAGATCCTGTGTTGACTGACTGTTAACCCCTCCCTGTCTGTCGGGCTGAGGGCCTGTTAACCCCTCCCTGTCTGTCGGGCTGAGGGTGTCGTCTCCCTCCCTGGTTGCTGAGGACCTGAGAGAATGATTGACTGACTGGATGAGTCCCAAACAGCACCCTATTCAATATATAGTCCTATCGGGCTTGGTCGAAAGTAGTGCACTATATAGGGAATAAGGCTCTGGTCTAAAGTAGTGCACTATATAGGAAATAGGGCTCTGGTCTAAAGTAGTGCACTATATAGGGAATAGGGCTCTGGTCTAAAGTAGTGCACTATATAGGGAATAGGGCTCTGGTCTATATTAGTGCACTATATAGGGAAAAGGGTTCCATCTGGGACGCATCCTGTGACTGATGCTCCCTATTCACCACCCTGGTCTCCTCATCCTGTCTGACATACATGGGTTACACCCTCCATTATCCTGGTCTCCTCATCCTGTCTGACAAACATGGGGTACACCCTCCATTATCCTGGTCTCCTCATCCTGTCTGACAAACATGGGTTACACCCTCCATTATCCTGGTCTCCTCATCCTGTCTGACAAACATGGGTTACACCCTCCATTATCCTGGTCTCCTCATCCTGTCTGACATACATGGGTTACACCCTCCATTACCCTGGTCTCCTCATCCTGTCTGACATACATGGGTTACACCCTCCATTATCCTGGTCTCCTCATCCTGTCTGACATACATGGGTTACACCCTCCATTATCCTGGTCTCCTCATCCTGTCTGACATGCATGGGGTACACCCTCCATTATCCTGGTCTCCTCATCCTGTCTGACAAACATGGGTTACACCCTCCATTATCCTGGTCTCCTCATCCTGTCTGACATACATGGGTTACACCCTCCATTATCCTGGTCTCCTCATCCTGTCTGACATACATGGGTTACACCCTCCATTATCCTGGTCTCCTCATCCTGTCTGACATGCATGGGGTACACCCTCCATTATCCTGGTCTCCTCATCCTGTCTGACAAACATGGGTTACACCCTCCATTATCCTGGTCTCCTCATCCTGTCTGACATACATGGGTTACACCCTCCATTATCCTGGTCTCCTCATCCTGTCTGACATACATGGGTTACACCCTCCATTATCCTGGTTTCCTCATCCTGTCTGACATACATGGGTTACACCCTCCATTACCCTGGTCTCCTCATCCTGTCTGACATACATGGGGTACACCCTCCATTATCCTGGTCTCCTCATCCTGTCTGACATACATGGGTTACACCCTCCATTACCCTGGTCTCCTCATCCTGTCTGACATACATGGGGTACACCCTCCATTATCCTGGTCTCCTCATCCTGTCTGACATACAGTGCATTCGGAAACTATTCAGACCCCTTGACGTTTTCCACATTTTGTTAAGTTACAGAATTACTCTAAAATGTATTATTTTTTCCCCTCATCAATCTGCACATAATACCCCATAATAACAAAGCAAAAACAGGTTTTAATAAATGTTAGCACATTTATTTAAAAAAATATAAAAAACTGAAATCACATTTACATAATTATTCAGTCCCTTTACTCTGTACTTTGTTGAAGCACCTTTGGCAGCGATTACAGCCTCAAGTCTTCTTGGGTATGATGCTACAAGCTTGGTACCCCTGTATTTGGGGAGTTTCTCCCATTCTTCTCTGCAGATTCTCTCAAGCTCTGTCAGGTTGGATGGGGAGCGTCACTACACAGCAATTTTCAGATCTCTCCAGAGATGTTTGATCGGGTTCAAGTCCGTGCTCTGGATGGGAAAGTCATGGACATTCAGAGACTTGTCCCGAAGCCACTCCTGTGTTGTCTTGGCTGTGTGCTTAGGGTCGTTGTCCTGTTGGAAGGTGAACCTTCGCCCCAGTCTGAGGTCCTGAGCGCTCTGGAGCAGGTTTTCATCAAGGATCTCTGTACTTTGCTCCGTTCATCAAGACCTCGATCCTTACTAGTCTCCCAGTCCCTGCCGCTGAAAAACATCCCCACAGCATGATGTTGCCACCACCATGCTTCACCGTAGGGATGGTGCCAGGTTTCCTCCAGACGAGACGCTTGGAATTCAGGCCAAAGAGTTCAATCTTTGTTTCATCAGACCAGAGAATCTTGTTTCTCACGGTCTGATAGTCTTTAGGTGCCTTTTGGCAAACTCCAAGCGATCTGTCATGTGCCTTTTACTGAGGAGTGGCTTCCGTCTGGCCACTCTACCATAAAGGCCTGATTGGCAGAATGCTGCAGAGATTGTTTTCCTTCTGGAAGGTTCTCCCATCTCCACAGAGGAACTCAGGAGCTCTTGGGTTCTTGGTCACCTCCCTGACAAAGGTCCTTCTCCCCAGATTGCTTAGTTTGGCTGGGTGGCCAGCTGTAGGTAAAGTCTCGGTGGTTCCAAACTTCTTTCATTTAAGAATAATGGAGGTCACTGTGTTCTTGGGAACCTTCAATGCTGCAGAAATGTTTTGGTACCCTTCCCCAGATCTGTGCCTCGACACAATCCTGTCTCAGAGCTCAACAGACAATTCCTTTGACCTCATGGCTTGGTTTTCACTCTGACATGCACTGTCAACTGTAGGACCTTATATAGACAGGTTTATGCCTTTCCAAATAATGTCCAATCAATTGAATTTACCACAGGTGGACTCTAATCAAGTTGTAGAAACATCTCAAGGATGATCAATGGAAACAGGGTGCACCTGAGCTCAGTTTTGAGTCTCATAGCAAAGGGTCTGAATACTGATGTAAATAAGGTATTTCTGTTTTTATTTTGAATACATTTGCAACAATTTCTAAAAATCTGTTTTAGGGTTGTCATTCTGGGGTATTGTGTGTAGATTTCTGAGGAAGAAAATGTATCTCTTCCATGTTTTTGAATAAGGTTTTAACGTAACAACATGTGGAGAAGGTCAAAGGGTCTGAATTATTTCCGAATGCACTGTACCTGGGTTATGTTGGATTCATTTTTATTTGTTTTGAAAAGATACATGATTTGCTTTTTGGAGTTTTTGAGTCTTACTTTAGGTTTTGTACGCCAGCTTCAAACAGCTGAACTTATAATATGTTTGGTTATGGAAAATATATATTTCACAGCTGTTTAGATGGTACAATGATTCTCTGCACAATTACTGCTTGTTTTGTCACAAAACTGAAATTAGGCAAACTATTAGAATTTTAGGAACCAGGAAATGGCGCAGCAATTTCTGAGTATTGTACCTTTTAAATTAGACTGTTGGTTTTTCAATGGCGAAATACACAAGGCAATATAATGAGAGATTTACTGGCTGTGGAGACAGCTCCATCCAAGTCAGACAGCACAAGCCATTTCAATGTTGTTTATATATATATAACACATACATACTTCACAAGTATTGTTGTTCAGAGTAAGAGCCCTCAAGTCTTAAATGAGCCCATTGACCAGGGACCAGTGGCATTTAGTCAAATGATGTCATTCATTAACCCTTAATTTAAGCAATGATCATTCAATTTTTTTTCATTTTTTTTAAAAGTCATATACTGCAATCAGAAATGTACATCCTCTCTATATGACAGAGTGGAACTATACATACAGGTACAGTCACCAACACTATATATAACTGTCCTCTAGATACCTGTCCACTAGTTACACTATATATATACAAAAGTATGTGGACATTCTTCTAATTAGTGGATTCACCTATTTCAGCCACACCCAGTGGTAACCGGTGTATGAAATCGAGCACACAGCCATGCAATCTCCATAGACAAACATTGGCAGGAGAATGGCCTTACTGAAGAGCTCAGTGACTTTCAACGTGGCACCGTCATAGGATGCTACCTTTCCAACAAGTAGCGTGTAACAATTGTCTGTCCTTGGTTGCAACACTCACTACCTAGTTCCAATCTGCCTCGAAGCAACTTCAGCACAAGAACTGTTAGTCAGGAGCTTCATGAAATGGGTTTACATGGCCGAGTAGCCGCACACAAGCCTAAGATCACCATGCGTAACGCCAAGCGTTGGCTGGAGTGGTGTAAAGCTCACCGCCATTGGACTCTATAGCTGTGGAAACGCATTCTCTGGAGTGATGAATCACGCTTCACCATCTGGCAGTCTGACAGACGAATATGGGTTTGGCGGATGCCAGGAGAACGCTACTTGCCCCAATGCATAGTGCCAACTGTAAAGTTTGGTGGAGGAGGAATAATGGTCTGGGGCTGTTTTTCATGGTTCGGGCCCCTTAGTTCCAGTGAAGGGAAATCTTAACGCTACAGCATACAATAACATTCTAGACGATGCTGTGCTTCTAACTTTGTGGCAACAGTTTGGGGAAGGACCTTTCCTGTTTCAGGAAACTTGACTGGTCTGCACAGAGCCTTGACCTCAACCCGATCGAACACCTTTGGGATGAATTGGAACGCCGACTGCGAGCCAGGCCTAATCGCCCAAAATCAGTGCCCGACCTCACTAATGCTCTCGTGGCTGAATGGAAGCAAGTCCCCACAGGAATGTTCCAACATCTAGTTGAAAGCCTTCCCAGAAGAGTGGAGGCTGTTATAGAAGCAAAGGGGGGACCAACTCCATTTAGTGCCCATGATTTTGGAATGAGAAGATCGTGGCGCGGGTGTTCACATACTATTAGAAGATTGTGGCGCGGGTGTCCACATACTATTAGAAGATCGTGGCGCGGGTGTCCACATACTATTGGCCATGTTGTGTATCTACCTGGCAGTCTGGTAGCCCCTTTTTACTGAATGATCTTCTGTGATGTCATCTGACAACTGTTTGTAGATACTTTGTCTTTGAGAAAGTAGTATTTTTTCAGCACACAGCCTTAAATAGTCATTAGGATGTTTATCAATATTTAATGTATTCTGAACAAAAATATTATTGCAACATGCAACAATCTCAACGATTTTACTGAGTTACAGTTCATATTAGGAAATCAGTCAATTTAAATAAATTAGGCCCTAATCTATGGATTTCACATGACTGGGCAGGGGTGCAGGCATGGGTGGTCCTGGGAGGGCACAGCCAATTAGAATTTCCTCACTCAAGGGTATTATTACAGACATAAATACTCCTCAGTTTCATCAGCTGTCCGGGTGGCTGGTCTCAGACGATCCCGCAGGTGAAGAGGCCGGATGTGGAGATCCTGGGCTGGTGTGGTTACGCGTGGTCTGCGGTTGTTGGACGTACTGCCAAATTCTCTAAAACGTAGTTTATGGTAGAGAAATTAACATTAAATGATCTGGCAACAGCTCTGGTGGACATTCCTGCAGTCAGAATGCGAATTGCAAGCTCCCTCAACTTGAGACATCTGTGGCATTGTGTTGTGACACAACTGCACATTTTAGAGTGGCCTTTTATTGTCCCCAGCGCAAGGTGCACTTGTGTAATGATCCTGCTGTTTTATCAGCTTCTTGCCACACCTGTCAGGTGGATGGATTATCTTGACAAAGGAGAAATGCTCACTAACAGGCATGTAAACAAATGTGTACACAACATTTGAGAGAAATAAGGGTTTAGTGCGTATGGAACATTTCTGGGATCTTTTATTTCAGCTCATTAAACATGGGAACAACACTTTACATATTACGTTTATATTTGTGTTCGGTATATAAACGTACTCCTCCATATCAATGGGTTCCCGGTCACAGATTAAACCTGATCTGGAATAAAAGCATATTTCAATTTAGATTCTCCATTGAAATAGATTCTCCATTGTGAATGATTTATAGTTCTGGACTAGGCTTTATTTATCTCTGAACCTGCCCATGTTATATCCAGAAGGTTAGGACAGGGTGATGTTTAACCTGTTGAAAGACTTATCTGTTTCAGACCAGCCTCCACTAAGAGTCTCCTGTTTCTTTATAAATGTTTTACAGTTTAGTAAAGTGTTTCTGAAAGACACTGTCTGTCCTCTGCTTTTATGTTCATCCTGTCCAACACTAGACTCGTCTCTTGTGTAAGGGAAGCTATATAATATGCATTAGTGGGGGGGGTGGATTCACTAGGAACCAAAAGAACCAAACACCACAAATGGTGAGGGCCCTAACTGAATTGTCAAATAAGAAACTTGTATTTGTTGCAAAATGTTTTCCATTGCAAAACGTTTTTGCTACAGTGTGCACAAATGAATACACCCCTGGTTTGGTTCATAATTCTGGCAGGTATTCTGAGATGGGATATTTTCATGATTGAATCTTCAGGATCATTAACATCAGTAACATTAAAATTTGAAACTGAACTAACCCTGGATAACTGGTCTTCATTTAGCTGTACTCCATACACCTTTTTAGCTTCTGCTAAATGTAGTGTTTATAATAAACCTGCGTCCCAAATGACACCCCGTTACCATTTATAATGCACTACTTTTGAACAGGGACCATCGCCGATATTGTTTTGATACGTTATCATATAATCCTCATACGTTATGGGTGAAGCAGGTAGGTTAAGGTTGATGCTACAGGAAGATACAGCAAAGATTTTCAATTAGCCTTTACCAAAATAGTCTTGCTTTTTAAAAATCCTTGTACATTTTCTTCTGTTAATTAATTGCACCTTTAGTACAGGTATACTGTTGTTTTCTGTAACCATTTGTCTTAATAAATTTGTAAAATGAAGTGAACTTCAACTGTGATTTTCATTGCCAAATATTATAATCTAGATTATACAATCAGTTACTGTTCTCACAAATGTTGGGGGGAGGAATAAAAACACCACGTGTGTAAATCTAAAATATGTATTTTAAAGCCTGGTGCCTAGCCTAGGGAACTACAACTCCCAAGGACCCACAGTGACCCTGAGAACACGTCCATGGTGGATTTCAAATTAAAATATGACTGAAACCCTTTACAGCTAGTTATTAGTATAATGATATAATTATTTGTAAATGAAACAAAATGTTTTACATGCCAGCTTTTACGTCGATTGTCATTGCGTCCTGGAATGTATGGAACCGGCTATTCACTCGTGTACCCCGGCGACCGGCTCGTACATAAATATCCTCCATTCAAAGGGAGATACCTAGTCAGTTGTACAACTGAATGCATTCAACTGAAATGTGTCTTCCGCATTTAACCCAACCCCTCTGAATCAGAGAGGTGCTGCCTTACTCGACGTCCCCGGCACCCGGGGAACAGCGGGTTAACTGCCTTGTTCAGGGGCAGAACGACACAGTTTTACCTTGTCAGCTCGGGGATTCGAGCGCTCCTACCCGCCGCCTCAAGCTGCAAGGATGTCGATTACTTCCTCCCTAACTAGGTTTAATGCCGCTAAAAAGTACTGTCTTAATAAAACAAACATTTCCACCACTACGCTAGAGGGGCTAATGCTACTTCCTGATGTTGCACACGGCGTTCAGACAGGGGCAAAAAACACATCGCTGCAACCTGATTGTCTGAACAGTGTATTTTATTAACCTACTCATGTCCATACGGGTATTTCTATAGATTTAAGGTTCGTATGAATGTCCTGCTTAATATGTTTCTGTCATCATCACAAATCAACTGCATTATTCTTCAAGTGCACTTCAAACGGCACCCGAGTGGCGCACTGGTCCAAGGCACTGCATCGCAGTGTTGCGGCTATACACAGCATGGGGTTCGATCCCAGGCTGTGTCACGACCGGGAGTCCCATAGGGCAGCGCACAATTGGTCGTCCGGGTTAGAGGAGGTTTTGGCCGGTGGGGTTTTGGCTCATCGTGCTCTAGGGACTCCTTGTGGCGGACGGGCACTTGCAGGCTGACTTCGGTCATCAGTTGAACAGTCAGTTGAATCAGTCCTCCAACACATTGGTGCAGCTGGCTTCCGGGTTAAGCCAGCGGGTCATGTTTTGGAGGAAATATGACTCGACCTTCGCCTTTCCCGAGCCGGTTGGGGAGATGCAGCGATGAGACAAGATCATAATCACGAAATTGGGGAGAAAAAGGGGGTAAAAAAAAAAAACTTTGACCAGTAAAAGGGCTCTTTGGCTAGCTTGTGCTACAGCCTATATCAATGAGCGTTAGCATTCTAGCTAACAACTGCTGCATCCAAAATAGTTATTTTGCAAAGATCACAACCAAATATAATCTTAGCGACTGTTCAAACAAGAATCAAAACATCATTGTAAGCGAAACCAAAAAAAGTTATTTGGTATATTGCATCAAATAGAGTGCATTCAGACCCTTTGACTTTTTACATTTAGTTATTCAATAGTTTTTTCTTCTTCAGTCTACACACAACACCCCATGATGACAAAGCAAAACAGGTTTTTAGAAACTTTAGCAAATTTATACAAATGTCATATTTCAGTTGTTTATTTTATATAAATTGCTAAAATTTCTAAATACCTATTTTTGCTTTGTCATTATGGAGTATTGTGTGTAGATTGATGAGGGGGGGAAAAATGAATCAATTTTAGAATAAGGCTGTAACGTAACAAAATGTGAAAAAGTCAAAGGGTCTGAATACTTTCTGAATGCACTGTATAGCGGATACAACCATCCCAGCTCTGCAGATTTTGCTGCGAAGAGACAGAATCATTAGATCATTGTTTCGGTACTGTTCATATGTAGCTTGTATTTGGTCGCAGGTCCAGGAATGGCTGAAGAAGTGCAACATTTACTTGGAGCTAACCCTGCAGATAGCAATACTGGGCGATCTGAAAAGTCATAGTCAATCGATCAATAATATAATACTTTTAGCAACAAGATAACTAATGTAAAAATATACTGTGTCTGTAAAATGTATATAGGTTCAGAATTTTAGTGAAACAGCACAGTTAAAAATATATGGCAAACTGGGTGGTCTTCAGAAATAGATGGGAGAGGTTGAGGAAGGACAGGACTAAAAACCAAAAATATAACTTGTAAAATACAGGTTAGGGGAAAATAATAAATTCAAATATATTTTAAAGAGAAGTGTGTATATGTGTGTATGTATGTATACATTATTATATATTTACAAAGAAATAGATATGGGAGATTGGAAATGATGCAGACAATTACATTGGTAGGAGCTACAATCTATCTGCGATATTAAAGCTGATTTACCACCTAAAAAAAAATATATATATTATATTTTGTTTATAAGTAATAAAAACGTAAATCTAGCCTATATTGAATGGGCGCAGATGATGACATTACTTTTCTGTCCTTGCATTTATGGCAGTGCAAGTTGTCATTCAAATCAAATTGTATTAGTCACATGCGCCGAATACAACAGGTGTAGTCCTTACAGTGAAATGCTTACTTACGAGCCCCTAACCAACAGTGCATTTCTTTTTAAATACAGTTAAGAATATAAGTAACAAGTAATTAAAGACCAGCAGTAAAAAATAACAATGTAGCGGTACCCCCCTGTATATAGAGTCAATATGCGGGGGCACCGGTTAGTTGAGGTAGTATGTACATGAAGGTAGAGTTAATAAAGTGATTATGCATAGATGACAACAGAGAGTGGAAGTGGTGTGGGGGGTATAGAGGTCCTGGATGTGACGCGGAAACACAAAAAAAGGCTCTGATGACATCTCCCTCACTGGATCCGCCCACATCTTCACCACTGGTTCTGCCACTTGGGTGGGGGACAAACGACTGGTTGGATAGGATAGCTTGCATCCAATCACCACACCCAGCAGAGGCAGAAGGCGAGCCATCAATCAACCAGGAGGAAGTCAGACCAACAGTAGAGTTTGTTTGGGTTAAATTGATGCAAGGTTTAAACTTAGGGAACACATAGGCATAGTCGCTGATAATATATTCACAGAGACAGCTTGCCGCATTCGCTGACAAGAATAGAAATGTTACCGAGCGATACGGCTGACTTGGTCCCCAAGAGAGTATATAAGAAGCATGCTTTACAAAAAAAAGGGGTGGTAGTGCTACTTGACTTATCACTGAACTCGTGATACTTCAACTATCATCAACCTAAAAGGTAATATCTGGCTTTCATACTCTAGAACAATTGCATCTCTTGACTTCTGATTTATGAATGAGACATACTGAGTCAACTACCACATACACTCCTCGCGCTAAATATATCCACCAAGTTGGAGTGGATGAAGGGCGTTGGTGGTGTTATGAAGGGTGTTGTTCTCGAACCGTCTCTTCACTAATTAGTAAATCATAGTGCGACTTCTAGTAGTAGAAACAGATACATATCTGACTTTCATACTCTAGAACAATTGTACCTTTTGACCGCTGGTTTTTAGGCGAGACCTACTGAGTCAAGTACACCGTACACTCTCAGTGGTGTGAAACAGGGTCTTGATCTACGATGGCAGTCTCGCTACTAATCAGAACAAATATACAAAAAAGAAACAGGTCATGGTACAACTTCTAGCAGGAGGAACAGATACTGGCGTGATTGGCTAAACCGGTGGAGAAATTGTGAGTTGAAGAACATACTCTCTGGGAACCAACCAGGTCGACCTACGCTAAGGTAATTAAATGCTTGTTGTAATACATAGATAAGGCATTGAGAGTTCAAGTGTTTTTGATGATTATTGATGTTTTATTGGAAAGACGTAAAGAAACTGTAATGACGTGTATAACTGTGTGCTTTGCAAACATTGAATAAAAAGTAGAAACTAGACCCAAAACCCTAGTGGGGAAAACATCTCTGACACTCCAAGATCTGGGGGAACACGTCTAGTTTCTACACAAAATAAAATTTAAAGGATTGGACAACCAACTCATTTAGATTGTAAAAGGTAAAGTTATTCTGTATTAATATTCAAGCAATATTAACCGACGGGTATAGGCATTAAATCGTAAATCGTGTGTCTAGATACAAGAATATTTGGGAACCCTATAGAGCAATGGCGAGGTGAAGAGTCTACTCTATAAGAGGTAAATAGGCATTAATTCGTGAATCGATTTACAACCGAGTTTATTATTTATGTCTAGATACAAGAGTATTTGGAAACCCTATAGAGCAATGTCCAGCTGAAGAGTCTACTCTTAGGGAACCCTATAGAGCAATGTCCAGCTGAAGAGTCTACTCTTAGGGAACCCTATAGAGCAATGTCCAGCTGAAGAGTCTACTCTTAGGGAACCCTAGAGAGCAATGTCCAGCTGAAGAGTCTACTCTTAGGGAACCAAAGATGCCTGGTAAAGGTACCACAAGAAGGAGGTTCTCTAAGTCTGATTAATATTATCTAAGATCCCGAAACAATAAACACTAAAAGGCAATTCTCCGAATTAAGGGCAGGAATAAACAACCCAGGTCAGTCCGGCGGACCTGTGAATCATCTGTTTGCCGGATGATATAAGAACTCGAATGATACGACTTGTGTCACTCTTGACGGGGGACCCGGTAAGATCTACTCAAAATCCCCTACCGCGACAGATGGCAGGAAGCTTGGCCCCAGTGATGTACTGGCCCGTCCGCACTACCCTCTGTAGTGCCTTGCGGTCAGATGCCGAGCAGTTGCACTACCAAGCAGTGATGCAACCAGTCAGGATGCTCTCGATGGTGCAGCTGTAGAACCTTTTGAGGATCTCAGGACCCATGCCAAATCTTTTCAGTCTCCTGAGGGGGAATAGGTTCTGTCGTGCCCTCTTCACGACTGTCTTGGTGTGCTTGGACCATGTTAGTTTGTTGGTGATGTGGACACCAAGGAACTTGAAGCTCTCAACCTGCTCCACTACAGCCCCGTCAATGAGAATTTGGCATTATGTCTTGGTTGGTTCCTTAAACCACTGTCAGTCTTCCTGTCCAAGCTTATCAACATGTTGAGTGGAACAGACTAAAATTACATTTTCTTTAACTGCAAATCAGTTCAGTATATGCATTACCTGCCTTGTTGCTCTTGCTCTTTATAAAACAGCTGACAGCGTATGTGATCAGAACTAGATTAAGCATACAACACAATTAAACAGAGACCAATAATAGCAATGAAACAAACATACCAAAACAAGAGAAACCTATATTCAGGCATAGGTTAGGTTAAGTCCTGAGATTACAGACTAGTACTAAAACACTTGAAGTAGGCATTCTAGAGTTAAGTCAACAAGTTACTATATCATTGCGTTTACTTGATAGCTACCTACACAAATAGCTAGCTAGAACAAAGTGTTAATAAGATTTTAAAAATGTAAAAGCAATACGTGTTCGGTCCTCTTTTTCCTGTAGTCCACAATCAGCTCCTTTGTCTTGATCACGTTGAGGGAGAGGTTGTTGTCCTGGCACCACACTGCCAGGTCTCTGACCTCCTCCCTGTAGGCTGTCCTCCTCCTATCATATATTAAGCATTTATCAGTTAAATTAGACGTTGAACTTGAACCCTGTAAGAATCCTGAATAATGGGACAGTTGTTTTGTATAGAAATCCAGTGTAACTTTCTTTTGTTTTAACATTGTGTGTCTCCTTATGTAACGGGGTGAAACAGCTTTCATGGGCACACAAATCCAAAATAATACAAACAGAATCGAATGTTTCTAACCAAAAGTAACTTTACCTTGATACTTAAAACCTAAATCGATACTGCCATTAACGTGGTTCTTCAATAATTATGCATAATACGTGTTGGATGTGCATTTGGCATCCAGCTGTTTAATTATGCTGATACTACTACTGCTACTAATGCTATATCTACTACTGCTACTAATGCTATATCTACTACTGCTACTAATGCTATATCTACTACTGCTACTAATGCTATATCTACTACTGCTACTAATGCTATATCTACTACTGCTACTAATGCTACTACTACCATGTTATTTCCACACATCATCATCTGATCCAGGAAGACATTTTCAGAATGACAGTCAAGTCATTTGGAACAGCTTCCAGGACACCTACAGCACCCGATGTCACAGGAAGGCCAAAAAGATCATCGACAACAACCACCCGAGCCACTGCCTGTTCACCCCGCTATCATCCAGAAGGCGAGGTCAGTACAGGTGCATCAAAGCAGGGACCAAGAGACTGAAAAACAGCTTCTATCTCAAGGCCATCAGACTGTTAAACAGACTTGAAATCATTGGCCACTTTAATGAATGGATCACTAGTCACTTTAATAATGTTTACATATCTTGCATTACTCATCTCATACTATGTATATACTGTATTTTATACCATCTATTGCATCTTGCCTATGCTGCTCTCTGTCATTGCTCATCTATATATTTATATGTACACTACTGTTCAACACTTTGGGGTCACTTAGAAATGTCCTTGTTTTTGAAAGAAAAGCACATTTTTTGCCTATTAAAATAACATCAAATTGATCAGAAATACAGTGTAGACATTGTTAATGTTGTAAATTACTATTATAACTGGAAACGGCTGATTTTTTATGGAATATCTACATAGGCGTACAGAGGCCCATTATCAGAAACCATCACTGCTGTGTTCCAATGGCACGTTGTGTTAGCTAATCCAAGTTTATCATTTTAAAAGGCTAATTGAACATTAGACAACCCTTTTGCAGTTACGTTAGCACAGCTGAAAACTGTTTTCCTGATTAAAGAAGCAATAAAACTGGCCTTCTTTAGACTAGTTGAGTATCTGGAGCATCAGCATTTGTCGGTTCGATTACAGGCTCAAAATGGACAGAAACAAAGAACTTTCTTCTGAAACTCGTCAGTCTATTCTTGTTCTGAGAAATGAAGGCTATTCCATGCGAAAAATTGCCAAGAACCTGAAATCTCGTACAACGCTGTATACTACTCCATTCACGGAACAGCGCAAACTGGCCCTAACCAGAATAGAAAGAGGAGTGGGAGGCCCCGGTGCACAACTGAGCAAGAGGACAAGTACATTAGAGTGTCTAGTTTGATAAACAGACGCCTCACAAGTCCTCAACTAGCAGCTTCATGAAATAGTACCTGCAAAACACCAGTCTCAACGTCAACAGTGAAGAGGTGACTCTGGGATGCTGGCCTTCTAGGCAGAGGTTCTCTGTCCAGTGTCTGTGTTCTTTTCCTCATCTTAATATTTTATTTTTATTGGCCAGTCTGAGATATGGCTTTTTCTTTGCAACTCTGCCTAGAAGACCAGCATCCCGGAGTCGCCTCTTCACTGTTGACGTTGAGACTGGTGTTTTGCGGGTACTATTGATTGGCTAATAATATTTTATTAAGGGAGGCCAAATGCTTGCTGGCGTCAATCAATCAAAAGCTACAGTGACATGTTATAGTCGTTTGGTTCAGACAGCATCAGATATATGGGCTACACATACTGAGACAGAGAGGTGCTGTTTCACTGTCCAGACAGCATCAGATACATGGTCTACACATACTGAGACAGCATCAGATACATGGTCTACACATACTGAGACAGAGAGGTGCTGTTTCACTGTCCAGACAGCATCGGATACATGGTCTACACATACTGAGACAGAGAGGTGCTGTTTCACTGTTCAGACAGCATCAGATACATGGTCTTCACATACTGAGACAGAGAGGTGCTGTTTCACTGTCCAGACAGCATCAGATACATGGTCTACACATACTGAGACAGAGAGGAGCTGTTTCACTGTCCAGACAGCATCAGATACATGGTCTACACATACTGAGACAGCATCAGATACATGACCTACACATACTGAGACAGCATCAGATACATGGTCTACACATACTGAAACAGGGGTGATGTTTCCCTGTCCAGACAGCATCAGATACATGGTCTACACATACTGAGACAGGGGCGATGTTTCCCTCGCTCTGATGATTTTTCCGGTGAGATTCAGCCACTTGTGATTTTAGTAGTAGTCGTAGTAGCAGCAGTAGTAGATGTAGTAGTCGTAGTAGTAGCAGCAGCAGTAGATATAGCATTAGTAGCAGTAGTAGTAGTATTAGCAGCAGCAGTAGTAGTAGTAGCAGTAACAGTAACAGCAGTAGTAATAGTAGCAGTATTAGCAGTAGTAGTAGTAGCAACAGTATTAGCAGAGCAGCAGTAGTAGTAGTATCAGTAGTAATAGTAGTAGCAGCAGCAGCAGTATTATTAGTAGCAGTAACAGTAGGAGTAGTATTATTATTAGTAGTAATAGTAACAGTAGTAGTAGTAGCAGCAGTATTATTATTAGTAGCAGCAACAGTAGTAGTAGTAGCAGGTGCTGCAGTAGTAGTATTAGCAGTAGTAATAGTAGTAGCAGTATTATTATTATTAGTAGTAGTAGTAACAGTAGTAGTAGCAGCAGTAGTAATATTAGCAACAATATTAGCAGTAGCGGCAGTATTAGCAGTAGTAATAGTAGTAGTAGTAGTAGTAGTAATAGTAGCAGTAGGAGTAGGAGTAATAGTAGTAGTAGTAGTATCAGCAGTAGTAGTAGTAGTAGTATCAGCAGTAGTAGTAGTAGTAGCAGCAGTATCAGCAGTAGCAGTAGTATCAGTAGTAGTAGTAGTATTAGTAGTATCAGCAGTAGTAGTAGTAGTCGTCGTAGCAGTAGTAGTAGTCTTCGTAGCAGTAGTAGTAGTCTTCGTAGCAGTAGTAGTAGTCTTCGTAGCAGTAGTAGTAGTAGTAATCGCAGTAGTAGTAGTAGTATCAGCAGTAGTAGTAGTAGTAGTATTAGTAGTATCAGCAGTAGTAGTAGTAGTCGTCGTAGCAGTAGTAGTAGTCTTCGTAGCAGTAGTAGTAGTAGTAATCGCAGTAGTAGTAGTAGTAGTAGTATCAGCAGTAGTAGTAGTAGTATCAGCAGTAGTAGTAGTCGTAGCAGTAGTAGTAGTCGTAGCAGTAGTAGTAGTAGTAGTCGTAGCAGTAGTAGTAGTAGTATCAGCAGTAGTAGTAGTAGTAGTATCAGCAGTAGTAGTAGTAGTAGTAGTAGTCGTCGTAGCAGTAGTAGTAGTAGTAGTCGCAGTAGTAGTAGTAGTAGTAGTATCAGCAGTAGTAGTAGTAGTATCAGCAGTAGTAGTAGTAGTATCAGCAGTAGTAGTATCAGCAGTAGTAGTAGTAGTAGTCACAGTAGTAGTAGTAGTAGTATCAGCAGTAGTAGTAGTCGCAGTAGTAGTAGTAGTATCAGCAGTAGTAGTAGTAGTATTTGTAGTAGCAGTAGTAGCAGCAGTAGTAGTAGTAGTAGTATTAGCAGTAGTAGTAGTATTAGTAGTAGTAGTAGTATTAGTAGTAGTAGCAGCAGTATTAGCAGTAGTAGTAAGCACCAGCTGTCAGAGCAGCTCACAGATCACTGCACCTGTACATAGCTCATCTGTAAATAGCCCATCCAACTACCTCATCCTCATACTGTATTTCTTTATTTATCTTGCTCCTTTGCACCCCAGTATCTCTACTTGCACATTCATCTTCTGCACATCTACCATTCCAGTGTTTAATTGCTAAATTGTAATTACTTTGCCACCATGGCCTATTTATTGGCTTACCTCCCTTATCTTACCTCATTTGCACATGCTGTATATAGATTTTTCTACTGTTTTATTGACTGTATGTTTGTTTTACTTCATGTGTAACTCTGTGTTGTTGTTTGTGTCGAACTGCTTTGCTTTATCTTGGCCAGGTCGCAGTTGCAAATGAGAACTTGTTCTCAACTGGCCTACCTGGTTAAATAAAGGTTAAATAAAAACATAATTAAAAAAAAATAAAAGTAGTAGTAGTAGCAGTAGTAGATGTATGTTCCATACACACAAAAAGCTTATTTCTCACACATTTGTTTACATCCCTGTTAGTGAGCATTTCTCCTTTGCCAAGATAATCCATCCACCTGACATGTGTGGCATATCAAGAAGCTGATTAAACAGCATGATCACAGGTGCACCTTGTGCTGGGGACAATAAAAGGCCACTCTAAAATGTGCAGTTTTGTCACACAACACAATGCCATAGATGTCTGAAGTTTTGAGGGAGCGTGCAACCGCAGACCAAGACCTCCACATCCGGCCTCTTCACCTGCGGGATTGTCTGAGACCAGCCACCTGGACAGCTGATAAAACTCAGGAGTATTTCTGTCTATAATAAAGCGTTTTTTTGTGTGGAAAACTCATTGTGATTGGCTGGATGCGCCCCTGCCCAGTCATTTGAAATCCATAGATTAGAGCCTAATTAATTCATTTAAATTTACTGATTAATTTATATGAACTGTAACTCAGGAAAATCGTTGAAATTGTTGCATGTTGCGTTTATATTTTTGTTCAGTATATACAGTATCACTGTTTTTTTAAGGCGATTTCTAATCTCTTGAATTAAGTTTCACCCCTGAATATGTTTGTCCTATTCAACATTTGGAACCACTATAACCAGCATGTTGTTGAAATGTCTATGTTTAAAAAGTTAAGGTTAAGGTTCATGTTAGGATTCGGTTTCAAAGAAGATTTTAAGAAGAGATACATTGTAGAAATGGGCGGGGTTAATGACTTTGTGGCTGTGGTAAGTAGTGACAACCGTTCCACAGGAAGAAGGGCGCAAATCGGTCGGAGCCGCTGAGTTAAATAAGAACCGTCGAGCTAATGACATCAAATGAATAATAGTGGCATCTGCTGACCGAATGGGCTAGCCAGCTACACATGCGCATAAACTGAACTAAGTGCTTGAACTAAAACAAAAGACCTTTATTTTGAAAAGATGTCCAGCCGGAAGAAGAGATGTTTTTCACGTTCATATTATGAGAATAGGAATCCTGCAAGCTGCTGCAAGCACTGATGTCTTTATTGGCCAAGACAATGTCTAGTAAGTACAACGAGCTGGCTATTGAAGCAGAACGGGCTTTTACAGGTGACAACATTAGCTTTATTTTCGAGCTAGCTATGTTGAGAGTTCCAGCTCAAATGTGCATTGCTGCTCGTGTTGCCATTGAAAATAGGCAAGTATTTATTTTCAGTGTAGTGAAGTTGTAGCAGTTGAAATCGATGTACACCTGTGCAGTCTTCACTTATATGTTTGACCTTTTAGCAGATGTTGTTACCCTGGGCGACTACAGGAGCAATTAGGGTTACGCGACTTGCTCAAGTGCACTGACATATTATTTTTAACCTAGTCGGCTCAGGGAGTTCGAACCAGCGACATTTTGGCTACTGGGCCAATGCTCTTAACCGCGAGGTTACCTGCCCCTCTTTATAGACTTTACATTAAAATACTCCCACCATGACACCTTGTTGATCATTGTAGTGTCTGGTCATTGACCTTGAGCAGAACTGAGCGGAATTATGTCATGAACATAGCCAGCATTTGTATTTGCATATCATCGCAGAGTTTTTAAACATTGTTGTCTGAATGGTGACCATTCTGTTTCTGCCCCCAGAGTTCCGTCTCGCAGTGGTCCAGCTACATGTGACGAAGGTCAAAGCTGACAACCTCTCCAGAGCCCGGGGGCTGATCAAAGAAGCAGCTGCACAGGGGGCCAAAGTGGTGGTCTTACCTGTGAGTACACCACCCCTTTACTTTTCTGAAATGTTTCGTGGTGATGGGCCACCCCATGAGCCTGGTTCCTCTCTAGATGTCTTCCTTCTAGGGGAGTTTTTCCTGGCCACTGTGCTCTCTCTTCTGCTTTTGTTACTCTTTGTGGTCTAGGCGGGGGCTACCGTAAAGCACTTTGTGACAACTGCTGATGGGAAATATGACTTGATTTCCATCAGTGGAACAATTGATCTCTTTTTCCAGGAATTAATATTGGCTTGTTTTATTGTTGATTGACTTCTCATTAGAAAGGTTACCAGTTGTTTCCCATAATACCGTCCAAACGTATTGATTATATTTCCATGTACAGGAGTGCTTCAACTCCCCCTATGGAACTGGCTTCTTCCCTGAGTATGCAGAGAAGATCCCTGGAGAGTCCAGTCAGGTTCTGTCTGAGGCAGCCAAGGAGAGCCAGGTGTATCTGGTGGGAGGTGAGAGGAACTCTGGATAGCCGCTGGGACTGTCCCCGTAGCTGGACAGCCGCTGGGACTGTCCCCGTAGCTGGACAGCCGCTGGGACTGTCCCCGTAGCTGGACAGCCGTTGGGACTGTCCCCGTAGCTGGACAGCCGCTGGGACTGTCCCCGTAGCTGGACAGCCGCTGGGACTGTCCCCGTAGCTGGACAGCCGCTGGGACTGTCCCCGTAGCTGGACAGCCGCTGGGACTGTCCCCGTAGCTGGACAGCCGTTGGGACTGTCCCCGTAGCTGGACAGCCGCTGGGACTGTCCCCGTAGCTGGACAGCCGCTGGGACTGTCCCCGTAGCTGGACAGCCGTTGGGACTGTCCCCGTAGCTGGACAGCCGCTGGGACTGTCCCCGTAGCTGGACAGCCGTTGGGACTGTCCCCGTAGCTGGACAGCCGCTGGGACTGTCCCCGTAGCTGGACAGCCGCTGGGACTGTCCCCGTAGCTGGACACAGCAGTATAGGCATAGTGGACAGTAGACTGAAAGCAGCTCTTTAGTAGGCTCTGATTAAATGATGTGTGTTAATATATGAGCTGTGTGTTAATATATGAGCTGTGTGTTAGTATATGAGCTGTGTGCTAATATATGAGCTGTGTGTTAATATATGAGCTGTGTGCTAGTATATGAGCTGTGTGCTAGTATATGAGCTGTGTGCTAGTATATGAGCTGTGTGCTAGTATATGAGCTGTGTGCTAGTATATGAGCTGTGTGTTAGTATATGAGCTGTGTGTTAATATATGAGCTGTGTGTTAGTATATGAGCTGTGTGTTAATATATGAGCTGTGTGTTAGTATATGAGCTGTGTGTTAGTATATGAGCTGTGTGTTAGTATATGAGCTGTGTGTTAAACAGTGGGCTGTGATGTATTGGTGTATTCAGGCTCCATCCCTGAGGAGGATGATGGAGGGAAGCTGTATAACACCTGTCCAGTGTTTGGACCTGATGGCAGCCTGGTGCTCAAACACAGGAAGGTAGGAACCTGGTGCTCAAACACAGGAAGGTAGGAACCTGGTGCTCAAACACAGGAAGGTAGGAACCTGGTGCTCAAACACAGGAAGGTAGGAACCTGGTGCTCAAACACAGGAAGGTAGGAACCTGGTGCTCACACACAGGAAGGTAGGAACCTGGTGCTCACACACAGGAAGGTAGGAACCTGGTGCTCACACACAGGAAGGTAGGAACCTGGTGCTCACACACAGGAAGGTAGGAACCTGGTGCTCACACACAGGAAGGTAGGAACCTGGTGCTCACACACAGGAAGGTAGGAACCTGGTGCTCACACACAGGAAGGTAGGAACCTGGTGCTCACACACAGGAAGGTAGGAACCTGGTGCTCACACACAGGAAGGTAGGAACCTGGTGCTCACACACAGGAAGGTAGGAACCTGGTGCTCAAACACAGGAAGGTAGGAACCTGGTGCTCAAACACAGGAAGGTAGGAACCTGGTGCTCAAACACAGGAAGGTAGGAACCTGGTGCTCAAACACAGGAAGGTAGGAACCTGGTGCTCAAACACAGGAAGGTAGGAACCTGGTGCTCAAACACAGGAAGGTAGGAACCTGGTACTCAAACACAGGAAGGTAGGAACCTGGTGCTCAAACACAGGAAGGTAGGAACCTGGTGCTCAAACACAGGAAGGTAGGAACCTGGTGCTCAAACACAGGAAGGTAGGAACCTGGTGCTCAAACACAGGAAGGTAGGAACAGGAACCTGGTGCTCAAACACAGGAAGGTAGGAACCTGGTGCTCAAACACAGGAAGGTAGGAACAGGAACCTGGTGCTCACACACAGGAAGGTAGGAACCTGGTGCTCACACACAGGAAGGTAGGAACATGGGACATATACATGTATGACTCCAACTTTATGATGGGAGAAATGCTTTCACGGGACACTGGCTGTATTTGAGTGCCATACATTCTGTCTTTATATTTACCACTATTCCTCTTGAAGATCCACCTGTTTGACATCGACGTTCCAGGGAAGATCCGTTTCCAGGAGTCCGAGACACTGAGCCCAGGGAGCAACCTGTCAGTGTTCGACACACGTGAGTCTCTGAGTCTGCGTCCCAAATGGCACCCTATTCCCTATGAAGTCAAATCAAATTGTATTTGCCACATGCGCTGAATACAACACGTGTAGACCTTACAGTGAAATGCTTCTTACAAGCCCTTAACCTCAGGCTTCCGAGTGGCGCAGCGGTCTATGGTACTGCATCTCAGTGCACGAGGCGTCACTACAGACCCTGGTTTGATTCCAGGCTGTGTCACAACCAGCCGTGATTGGGAGTCTCACAGGGCGGCGCACAATTGGCCTAGTGTCTCCCGCGTTTGGCCGGGGTAGGCCGTCATTGTAAATAAGAATTTGTTCTTAACTGACTTGCCTGGTTAAATAAAGGTTAAATAAAGGTTAAATAAAAAAATAAAACCAACAATGCAGTTAAGAAAATATGTACTAAATAAACTAAAGTAAAAAAAGTTACACGATCAAATGACAATAACAAGACTATATAAATCTCTTCAAAAACTGTCTTGGTGTGTTTGGACCATGTTAGTTTGTTGGTGATGTGGACACCAAGAAACTTGAAACTCTCGACCTGCTCCCCTACAGCCCCGTCGATGTGAATGGGGCGTGTTCAGTCCTCCTTTTCCTGTAGTCCACAATCATCTCCTTTATCTTGCTCACATTGAGGGAGAGGTTGTTGTCCTGGCACCCCACTGTCAGGTCTCTGACCTCCTCCCTATAGGCTGTCTCATCGTTGTTGGTAATCAGGCCTACCGCTGTTGTCGTCAGCAAACTTAATGATGGTGTTGGAGTCGTGCTTGGCCATGCAGTCGTGGGTGAACAGGGAGTACAGGAGGGGACTGAGCCCGCACCCCTGAGGGGCCCCTATGTTGAGGATCAGCATGGCAGATGTGTTGTTACCTACCCTTACACCTGGGGGCAGCTCGTCAGGAAGTCCAGGATCCAGTTGCAGAGGGAGGTGTTTAGTCCCAGGTTCCTTAGCTTAGTGATGAGCTTTGAGGCCACTATGGTGTTGAACGCTGAGCTGTAGTCAATGAACAGCATTCTCACATAGGTGTTCCTTTTGTCCAGGTGGGAAAGGCCAGTGTGGAGTGTAGTTTAGATTGCTGTGGATCTGTTGGGGCGATTTGCGGATTAGAGTGGGTCTAGGGTTTCCGGGATGATGGTGTTGATGTGAGCCATGACAAGCCTTTCAAAGCACTTCATGGCTACCGACGTGAGTGCTACGGGGCGGTAGTCATTTAGGCAGGTTACCTTCGCTTCCTTGGGCACTGTGGTGTTGGGACTATGGTGATCTGCTTGAAACATATAGGTATTACAGACTGGGTCAGGGAGAGGTTGAAAATGTCAGTGAAGACACTTGCCAGTTGGTCCACACTTGCTCTGAGTACAAGTCCTTGTAATCCGAGCCGGTGTAGTAGGATTCAATCTAAGTCCTGTATTGAAGCTTTGTCTGTTTGATGGTTCATCTGAGGGCATAATGGGATTTCTTATAAGCGTCCAGATTAGTGTCCCGGTCCTTGAAAGCGGCAGCTGTAGCCTTTAGCTCAGTGTGGATGTTGCCTGTAATCCATGGCTTCTGGTTGGGGTATGTACGTACAGTCACTGTGGGGACGAGGTCCTCTGTACTTATTGATGAAGCCAGTGACAGATGTGGTGTACTCCTCAATGCCATAGGAAGAATCCCAGAACATATTCCAGTCTGTGCTAGCAAAACAGTTCTGTAGTTTAGCATCTGCTTCATCTGACCACTTTTTTATAGACCGAGTCACTGGTGCTTCCTGCTTTAGTTTTTGCTTGTAAGCAGGAATCAGGAGGATAGAGTTATGGTCAGATTTGCCAAATGGAGGGCGAGGGAGAGCTTTGTACTCGTCTCTGTGTGTGGAGTAAAGGTGGTCTAGAGTTTTTTCCCTCTGGTTGCACATGTGACATGCTGGTAGAAATGAGGTTAAACGGATTTAAGTTTTCCTGCATTAAAGTCCCCGGCCACTAGGAGTGCCAAATCTGGATGAGCAGTTTATTGTTTGCTTATTGCCTTATAGAGTTGGTTGAGTGCGGTCTTAGTGTCAGCATTGGTTTGTGGTGGTAAATCGACAGCTATGAAAAATATAGATAAACTCTCTTGGTAACTCTAACCCCGTGTTACTGTGTATTGGGTTAACTCTAACTAGCTCTTCTCTGTCATGTCTCCTCTAGCATACTGTAGGGTGGGTGTAGGGATCTGCTATGACATGAGGTTTGCAGAGCTGGCTCAACTCTACTCTAAGAAAGGTGAGGGTAACATGGTGTCTTTCCAACCTGGTAAACATTGTAGGTAGAGGGGCAGAAAGGATCTTAAAGGGGCATGTATATAAAAAAAATATGAAGTAGGGAATGTATTGAAGTTGGAATGAATGAACAGTAGGCAGACCTGGACAGTGAGGATGTTATCTGTGTTCAGGATGCCAGCTGTTGGTCTACCCTGGAGCCTTCAACATGACCACCGGGCCGGCCCACTGGGAACTGCTGCAGAGAGGAAGGTTGGTGAACATCCTAGAAGACCAAAGGATTATGGAACCAGTTTCTATTAAGTTATTTTCCATTTTAAAACCATTTGCTGTGTCCTGCTCACTGGCTCTTTTCTGCCCACGCCGTCCTAATGGCTGTGAGACACCGGTAGAGACATGCCATCTAAAGGCTGTGAGACACCGGTAGAGACATGCCGTCTAAAGGCTGTGAGACACCGGTAGAGACATGCCGTCTAAAGGCTGTGAGACACCGGTAGAGACATGCCGTCTAAAGGCTGTGAGACACCGGTAGAGACATGCCGTCTAAAGGCTGTGAGACACCGGTAGAGACATGCCGTCTAAAGGCTGTGAGACACCGGTAGAGACATGCCGTCCTAAAGGCTGTGAGACACCGGTAGAGACATGCCGTCTAAAGGCTGTGAGACACCGGTAGAGACATGCCGTCTAAAGGCTGTGAGACACCGGTAGAGCACATGCCGTCTAAAGGCTGTGAGACACCGGTAGAGACATGCCGTCTAAAGGCTGTGAGACACCGGTAGAGACATGCCGTCTAAAGGCTGTGAGACACCGGTAGAGACATGCCGTCTAAAGGCTGTGAGACACCGGTAGAGACATGCCGTCTAAAGGCTGTGAGACACCGGTAGAGACATGCCGTCTAAAGGCTGTGAGACACCGGTAGAGACATGCCATCTAAAGGCTGTGAGACACCGGTAGAGACATGCCGTCTAAAGGCTGTGAGACACCGGTAGAGACATGCCGTCTAAAGGCTGTGAGACACCGGTAGAGACATGCCATCTAAAGGCTGTGAGACACCGGTAGAGACATGCCGTCTAATGGCTGTGAGACACCGGTAGAGACATGCCGTCTAAAGGCTGTGAGACACCGGTAGAGACATGCCATCTAAAGGCTGTGAGACACCGGTAGAGACATGCCGTCTAAAGGCTGTGAGACACCGGTAGAGACATGCCGTCTAAAGGCTGTGAGACACCGGTAGAGACATGCCATCTAAAGGCTGTGAGACACCGGTAGAGACATGCCGTCTAATGGCTGTGAGACACCGGTAGAGACATGCCGTCTAAAGGCTGTGAGACACCGATAGAGACATGCCATCTAAAGGCTGTGAGACACCGGTAGAGACATGTCGTCCTAAAGGCTGTGAGACACCGGTAGAGACATGCCGTCCTAAAGGCTGTGAGACACCGGTAGAGACATGTCGTCCTAAAGGCTGTGAGACACCGGTAGAGACATGCCGTCCTAAAGGCTGTGAGACACCGGTAGAGACATGTCGTCCTAAAGGCTGTGAGACACCGGTAGAGACATGCCTTCCTAAAGGCTGTGAGACACCGGTAGAGACATGCCGTCCTAAAGGCTGTGAGACACCGGTAGAGACATGTCGTCCTAAAGGCTGTGAGACACCGGTAGAGACATGCCGTCTAAAGGCTGTGAGACACCGGTAGAGACATGCCATCTAAAGGCTGTGAGACACCGGTAGAGACATGCCGTCTAAAGGCTGTGAGACACCGGTAGAGACATGCCGTCCTAAAGGCTGTGAGACACCGGTAGAGACATGCCGTCTAAAGGCTGTGAGACACCGGTAGAGACATGCCTTCCTAAAGGCTGTGAGACACCGGTAGAGACATGCCGTCTAAAGGCTGTGAGACACCGGTAGAGACATGCCGTCCTAATGGCTGTGAGACACCGGTAGAGACATGCCGTCCTAAAGGCTGTGAGACACCGGTAGAGACATGCCATCTAAAGGCTGTGAGACACCGGTAGAGACATGCCATCTAAAGGCTGTGAGACACCGGTAGAGACATGCCGTCTAAAGGCTGTGAGACACCGGTAGAGACATGCCGTCTAAAGGCTGTGAGACACCGGTAGAGACATGCCATCTAAAGGCTGTGAGACACCGGTAGAGACATGCCGTCTAATGGCTGTGAGACACCGGTAGAGACATGCCGTCTAAAGGCTGTGAGACACCGGTAGAGACATGCCATCTAAAGGCTGTGAGACACCGGTAGAGACATGCCGTCTAAAGGCTGTGAGACACCGGTAGAGACATGCCGTCTAAAGGCTGTGAGACACCGGTAGAGACATGCCATCTAAAGGCTGTGAGACACCGGTAGAGACATGCCGTCTAATGGCTGTGAGACACCGGTAGAGACATGCCGTCTAAAGGCTGTGAGACACCGATAGAGACATGCCATCTAAAGGCTGTGAGACACCGGTAGAGACATGTCGTCCTAAAGGCTGTGAGACACCGGTAGAGACATGCCGTCCTAAAGGCTGTGAGACACCGGTAGAGACATGTCGTCCTAAAGGCTGTGAGACACCGGTAGAGACATGCCGTCCTAAAGGCTGTGAGACACCGGTAGAGACATGTCGTCCTAAAGGCTGTGAGACACCGGTAGAGACATGCCTTCCTAAAGGCTGTGAGACACCGGTAGAGACATGCCGTCCTAAAGGCTGTGAGACACCGGTAGAGACATGTCGTCCTAAAGGCTGTGAGACACCGGTAGAGACATGCCGTCTAAAGGCTGTGAGACACCGGTAGAGACATGCCATCTAAAGGCTGTGAGACACCGGTAGAGACATGCCGTCTAAAGGCTGTGAGACACCGGTAGAGACATGCCGTCCTAAAGGCTGTGAGACACCGGTAGAGACATGCCGTCTAAAGGCTGTGAGACACCGGTAGAGACATGCCTTCCTAAAGGCTGTGAGACACCGGTAGAGACATGCCGTCTAAAGGCTGTGAGACACCGGTAGAGACATGCCGTCCTAAATGGCTGTGAGACACCGGTAGAGACATGCCGTCCTAAAGGCTGTGAGACACCGGTAGAGACATGCCATCTAAAGGCTGTGAGACACCGGTAGAGACATGCCGTCTAAAGGCTGTGAGACACCGGTAGAGACATGCCGTCTAAAGGCTGTGAGACACCGGTAGAGACATGCCGTCTAAAGGCTGTGAGACACCGGTAGAGACATGTCGTCTAAAGGCTGTGAGACACCGGTAGAGACATGTCGTCCTAAAGGCTGTGAGACACCGGTAGAGACATGCCATCTAAAGGCTGTGAGACACCGGTAGAGACATGCCGTCCTAAAGGCTGTGAGACACCGGTAGAGACATGCCGTCTAAAGGCTGTGAGACACCGGTAGAGACATGCCGTCTAAAGGCTGTGAGACACCGGTAGAGACATGCCGTCTAAAGGCTGTGAGACACCGGTAGAGACATGCCGTCTAAAGGCTGTGAGACACCGGTAGAGACATGCCATCTAAAGGCTGTGAGACACCGGTAGAGACATGCCATCTAAAGGCTGAGAGACACCGGTAGAGACATGCCGTCTAAAGGCTGTGAGACACCGGTAGAGACATGCCGTCCTAATGGCTGTGAGACACCGGTAGAGACATGCCGTCTAAAGGCTGTGAGACACCGGTAGAGACATGCCGTCCTAAAGGCTGTGAGACACCGGTAGAGACATGCCGTCTAAAGGCTGTGAGACACCGGTAGAGACATGCCGTCCTAAAGGCTGTGAGACACCGGTAGAGACATGCCATCTAAAGGCTGTGAGACACCGGTAGAGACATGCCGTCTAAAGGCTGTGAGACACCGGTAGAGACATGCCGTCTAAAGGCTGTGAGACACCGGTAGAGGCATGCCGTCTAAAGGCTGTGAGACACCGGTAGAGACATGCCGTCTAAAGGCTGTGAGACACCGGTAGAGACATGCCGTCTAAAGGCTGTGAGACACCGGTAGAGACATGCCGTCTAAAGGCTGTGAGACACCGGTAGAGACATGCCGTCTAAAGGCTGTGAGACACCGGTAGAGACATGCCGTCTAAAGGCTGTGAGACACCGGTAGAGACATGCCGTCTAAAGGCTGTGAGACACCGGTATAGTCGTGCCAGAGAGTACTAAGCATCTCTGAACAGAGTACCAGCCGTACAAACCGGTTCTACATCTCGAGAGCATCCTGGCTGGATGTGTCACCGTCTGGTATGGCAACTGCACCGCCCGCGACCAGAAGACCCTACAGAGGATGGTGAAGGCGGCCCACCATATCACGGGGGCTCCCCGCCATCCAGGACGTACATGCCAGGCGCTGTCTTAAAGGCCTGATGAATTGACTCCAGCCACCCCAGATGTGGACTGTTCTCCATGCTCCCGTCGGGCAGACGGTACGGCAGGCGGTACCGGTGCTTCAAGGCTCAGACCAACAGACTCCTAAACAGCTTCTCTCCCCTGTCCATAAGACTGTTAAATGGCTAACAACAACTGCTCCCCCTCACACCTACGCTGCTGCTAAAATTATTATTGATTAGATGTATTATTGTCTCTACCTTCTTGCCCTTTTTGCTGTTGTCTGTGCCCAATAATGTTTCTACCATGTTTTGTGCTGCTACCATGTTGTTGTCATGTTGTGTTGCTGCCTTGCAATGTTGTTGTCTTGAGACAACACAACACTACATAAAGAGAGACTTTCTTGTCGTGATGTGTGTTTTGTCCCAGCCCCGTCCCCGCAGGAGGTTTTTTGGTGTAAATAAGAATTTGTGTGTGTTATTTGTGTGTACTACCACTACGGTGCTGGTCATTGATTATTGATTGCCATTATCATTAGTATGTATCTATTTGTCCTGCTACCGGTCATTATTACTCCTGTTTACATGTATATAAACTCAGCAAAAAAAGAAACGTCCTCTCACTGTCAACTGCGTTTATTTTCAGCAAACTTAACATGTGTAAATATTTGTATGAACATAACAAGATTCAACAACTGAGACATAAACTGAACAAGTTCCACAGACATGTGACTAACAGAAATGGAATTATGTGTCCCTGAACAAAGGGGGGGTCAAAATCAAAAGGAACAGTCAGTATCTGGTGTGGCCACCAGCTGCATTAAGTACTGCAGTGCATCTCCTCCTCATGGACTGCACCAGATTTGCCAGTTCTTGCTGTGAGATGTTACCCCACTCTTCCACCAAGGCACCTGCAAGGTCCTGGACATTTCTGAGGGGAATGGCCCTAGCCCTCACCCTCCGATCCAACAGGTCTCAGATGTGCTCAATGGGATTGAGATCCGGGCTCTTCGCTGGCCATGGCAGAACACTGACATTCCTGTCTTGTAGGAAATCACACACAGAACGAGCAGTATGGCTGGTGGCATTGTCATGCTGGAGGGTCATGTCAGGATGAGCCTGCAGGAAGGGTACCACATGAGGGAGGAGGATGTCTTCCTTGTAACGCACAGCGTTGAGATTGCAATGACAACAAGCTCAGTCCGATGATGCTGTGACACACCGCCCCAGACCATGACGGACCCTCCAACTCGATCCCGCTCCAGAGTACAGGCCTCAGTGTAACGCTCATTCCTTCAACGATAAACGCGAATCCGACCATCACCCCTGGTGAGACAAAACTGCGACTCGTCAGTGAAGAGCACTTTTTGCCAGTCCTGTCTGGTCCAGCGACGGTGGGTTTGTGCCCATAGGCAACGTTGTTGCCGGTGATGTCTGGTGAGAACCTGCCTTACAACAGGCCTAAAAGCCCTCAGTCCAGCCTCTCTCAGCCTATTGCGGACACTCTGAGCACTGCTGGAGGGATTGTGTGTTCCTGGTGTAACTCGGGCAGTTGTTGTTGCCATCCTGTACCTGTCCCATAGGTGTGATGTTCGGATGTACCGATCCTGTGCAGGTGTTGTTACACGTGGTCTGCCACTGCGAGGACGATCAGCTGTCCGTCCTGTCTCCCTGTAGTGCTGTCTTAGGCGTCTCACAGTACGGACATTGCAATTTATTGCCCTGGCCACATCTACAGTCCTCATGCCTCCTTGCAGCATGCCTAAGGCACGTTCACGCAGATGAGCAGGGACCTTTGGCATCTTTCTTTTGGTGTTTTTCAGAGTCAGTAGAAAGGCCTCTTTCGTGTCCTAAGTTTTCATAACTGTGACCTTAATTGCCTACCGTCTGTAAGCTGTTAGTGTCTTAACGACCGTTCCACAGGTGCATGTTCATTAATTCTTTATGGTTCATTGAAGAAGCATGGGAATCAGTGTTTAAAGATCTTCATTGTAAAAGGGTTTAAAGTTATTTGGATTTTTATGAATTATCTTTGAAAGACAAGATCCTGAAAAAGGGACACTTCTTTTTTTGCTGAGTTTAGTACCATTGGTATCTATTTATTCTGCTACTGGCCACTATTAGTCCTGTTTACATGTACACTACCGTTCAAAAGTTTGGGGTCACTGAAATTTAGAAGGCCAGCATCCCGGAGTCGCCTCTTCACTGTTGACATTGAGACTGGTGTTTTGCGGGTACTATTTAAGAAAGCTGCCAGTTGAGGACTTGTGAGGCATCTGTTTCTCAAACTAGACACTCTAATGTACTTGTCCTCTTGCTCAGTTGTGCACCGAGGCCTCCCACTCCTCTTTCTATTCTGGTTAGAGCCAGTTTGCTCTGTTCTGTGAAGGGAGTAGTACACATCTTCAGTTTCTTGGCAATTTCCCGCATGGAATAGCCTTCGTTTCTCAGAACAAGAATGGACTGACGAGTTTCAGAAGAAAGTTATTTGTTTCTGGACATTTTGAGCCTGTAAACGAACCCAGAAAATGCTGATGCTCCGGATACTCAACTAGTCTAAAGAAGGCCAGTTTTATTGCTTCTTTATTCAGACAACAGTTTTCAGCTGTGCTAACTGTGGCGTACAGCAGGTCAGCCACCAGGGGGAGACTCGTCGAGGCCTGGTAACAGATGGAGTATACATCACGAGGCGATGGCTCCATCTGCTGGACGTGCCAGGTCTCGACGGGCTCTCCAGCCAGGGCTGATTGGGAGCTGGTGAGTAATCAAGGGCGGATTGCTCACCAGCTGTGCAAGGCCCATAAAGCTGCCAGAAGGGCAGCACACAAGAGGAATGGGGGAAGAAAGGACTCCCGTGGTATTGTTGACGGTTGCAGAGGCAACAAGAGGGAGTTCAGTTTTGTGCCCGACAGGATACCGCCAGACCCGGAATACCAGAAGACGGCATCCCGGAGAGGGTCTCATAGGGGAGACCTATCCGTTCCTCTTTGATCTATAATTTAAACTAACACCCTTGAAACTGAGCTAATCCTTCTCTGTCCGTGTCTGATCTGGGTAAACGTCTTGACCAAACCCCCTGGTCTGCCACATAACATAATTGCGAAAAGGTTTTCTAATGATCAATTAGCCTTTTTAAAATGATAAACTTAGATTAGCTAACACAACGTGCCATTGAAACACAGGAGTGATGGTTGCTGATAATGGGCCTCTGTACGCCTATGTAGATATTCCATAAAAAATCAGCCGTTTCCAGTTACAATAGTCATTTACAACATTAACAATGTCTACACTGTATTTCTGATCAATTTGATGTTATTTTAATAGGCAAAAAATGTGCTTTTCTTTCAAAAACAAGGACATTTCTAAGTGACCCCAAACTTTTGAACGGTAGTGTCTGTCTGTCTGTCTGTCTCCTAACCCCTGGCTACATGTACATACCGTGTCTCCTAACCCCTGGCTACATGTACATCCAGTGTCTCCTAACCCCTGGCTACATGTACATACCGTGTCTACCAGTGTCTTTCTCTGTAAATTTGGTACTGGCCCAGACCATGTATGTAGCTTCTACTATATTGAATAGTGAACTGTTGGGTCAGCTTGCAAGTCAAGCATTTCACTGTACTTGTGCATGTGACCATTTAAACTTGAATTGCGCAAAAATGTAAGCCACCAGCGGGGGGTCTCAAACACGCCACGCCGAACGAACGGCAGACGGATGGCAGATTTGCTGCGGTGTGTGTGTGGTCCTTAACTCAGACTCTTGTCTGTCTCTCTCCCTACCAGGGCTGTTGATAACCAGGTGTACGTGGCCACGGCTTCCCCTGCCAGAGATGAGACGGCCTCCTACGTGGCCTGGGGTCACAGTACTGTTGTTAGTCCCTGGTGAGTACCAGACAGCCTGGGGTCACAGCACTGTTGTTAGTCCCTGGTGAGTACCAGACAGCCTGGGGTCACAGCACTGTTGTTAGTCCCTGGTGAGTACCAGACAGCCTGGGGTCACAGCACTGTTGTTAGTCCCTGGTGAGTACTAGACAGCCTGGGGTCACAGTACTGTTGTTAGTCCCTGGTGAGTACCAGACAGCCTGGGGTCACAGTACTGTTGTTAGTCCCTGGTGAGTACTAGACAGCCTGGGGTCACAGCACTGTTGTTAGTCCCTGGTGAGTACTAGACAGCCTGGGGTCACAGTACTGTTGTTAGTCCCTGGTGAGTACCAGACAGCCTGGGGTCACAGTACTGTTGTTAGTCCCTGGTGAGTACTAGACAGCCTGGGGTCACAGTACTGTTGTTAGTCCCTGGTGAGTACTAGACAGCCTGGGGTCACATCACTGTTGTTAGTCCCTGGTGAGTACTAGACAGCCTGGGGTCACAGCTCTGTTGTTAGTCCCTGGTGAGTACTAGACAGCCTGGGGTCACAGCTCTGTTGTTAGTCCCTGGTGAGTACCAGACAGCCTGGGGTCACAGCACTGTTGTTAGTCCCTGGTGAGTACCAGACAGCCTGGGGTCACAGTACTGTTGTTAGTCCCTGGTGAGTACCAGACAGCCTGGGGTCACAGCACTGTTGTTAGTCCCTGGTGAGTACTAGACAGCCTGGGGTCACAGCACTGTTGTTAGTCCCTGGTGAGTACCAGACAGCCTGGGGTCACAGCACTGTTGTTAGTCCCTGGTGAGTACCAGACAGCCTGGGGTCACAGTACTGTTGTTAGTCCCTGGTGAGTACTAGACAGCCTGGGGTCACAGTACTGTTGTTAGTCCCTGGTGAGTACCAGACAGCCTGGGGTCACAGTACTGTTGTTAGTCCCTGGTAGGTACTAGACAGCCTGGGGTCACAGTACTGTTGTTAGTCCCTGGTGAGTACTAGACAGCCTGGGGTCACAGTACTGTTGTTAGTCCCTGGTGAGTACTAGACAGCCTGGGGTCACATCACTGTTGTTAGTCCCTGGTGAGTACCAGACAGCCTGGGGTCACAGTACTGTTGTTAGTCCCTGGTGAGTACCAGACAGCCTGGGGTCACAGCACTGTTGTTAGTCCCTGGTGAGTACCAGACAGCCTGGGGTCACAGCACTGTTGTTAGTCCCTGGTGAGTACCAGACAGCCTGGGGTCACAGCACTGTTGTTAGTCCCTGGTGAGTACCAGACAGCCTGGGGTCACAGCTCTGTTGTTAGTCCCTGGTGAGTACCAGACAGCCTGGGGTCACAGTACTGTTGTTAGTCCCTGGTGAGTACTAGACAGCCTGGGGTCACAGTACTGTTGTTAGTCCCTGGTGAGTACTAGACAGCCTGGGGTCACAGTACTGTTAGCCAGCACGTACTGTCGTGTGTGATGCCACATGCAGTGTCTGTAATCACACTGTTTTCTACTGTTTTCACTGAAGGTGGCAGTATGTTTTCTGTGTGGTTGTCACGTTGCCACAGAGACCAGTCATGTCCTGTGTACAGAATGTGTTTTATTGGATGTGTGATGTGATTGAAAGCATTTCTAACAGTTACATTATCATGACAGGGGAGAGGTGATATGTAAGGCGGGGACTGAAGAGACTGTTGTTTACGCAGACATTGGTGAGTGGTACCGGACTGGTTCAGTGTGGTTGAGTGGTCCTAAACCTCTTTGTGAGCCAGCACCATTATCCATTGACTAATGTAACTGTAGTTTGAGCCAGCATCATTATATAATGTAACTAGTTTACTTTAGCTTATCAGTGTCCTAACCTCTCCCTATGTGGTCTGTGTGTTTTTCAGACCTGCAGTATTTGGCCGACGTTCGTCAACAGATCCCCATCACAGCCCAACGCCGCAGTGACCTCTACACTGTGAACGCAGTGCAGGAGGGATGAACTTTAACCCCTGGACCCTTAGCTATGAGAAACTGAGGCAATCAGGAGTTACAGTTAACAGACCTGTCTATTGTTGGTGAGAAATTGATAGCTGGAGCATGAGTGTTGGCTATACAGCTGTTTGTGCCTACAATACATGATTCCACTGTGACTTACAGTAGCAGCTGTGGAACCAGTGAGATATTCTGTGTAATCAGTAAATGTATTCTGAGGTGATTTTGAAGGTGTGTGTAATAAAGCACAATATCTTAGATGGAACCATTTCACACAAAGAGGATGTATGTCCTCTCTAATTTACACAAAGATGATGTATGTCCTCTCTAATTTCCATAACATGTCTCATCTGTTTCCAAATCTACATCCAGTTCAATTAAATACATTTTTGCCAAGAAATACTCCTTCTGTCTGCTCTGTTCTCCTGGTTGTAAAACATCAGCTATTCTGAGCATCTCCAGTGGCTGTAGACTATTTCAATCTCTTCATCATGACAAGATCAAAATGCATCAAACAGACGAGATACATCACAACCGATTTGTCGCTTTTATTTCTGCAGCAAACACACAGTATCTTTATATAACAAAGATCCATAATTGTCAGGGAGTGCCGTGTGTAGAGAGAAATAGGAAGTGAGGGGGTAGGAGGGGTACTGTAGGTACCTGGCCAATGTGATCCAAACAACAGTAAGCAACACTATCATTATGCCCACACTCTGGTATTCACTTAGAGGCAATCTGCAGTTGCTTCATCCATACCCATTGATTCTTGACGAATAAATGCCTCGTGCTTAGTTCAACTGTCTTACCCCATCAGAACCCCAAATATTAGGGCTCTAGCCAATCAGATCGGCTTCAGCGCACGTCTGCATCAGTGGAGGCTGCAGAGGGGAGGACGGCTCATCATAATGGCTGGAATGGAGTGAATCAAATAGTTATTTGTCACATGCGGTGGATACATGTGTAGACCTTACAGTGGAATGCTTACAAGCTCCTTAACCAACAGTGCAGTTTTAAGGGAAAAAAATAGAAATAATAAACACGTGTTTGATACCATTAAAGAGCACGGCGCTGACAGAGATGGTCGCCTCGCTTCGAGTTCTTAGGAAACTATGCAGTATTTCGTTATTTCTTACATTGTTACCCCAGGAAATATTAAGTCTTACAGCCGGGAAGATCTATTGGATAAAAGCGCAGTGTCAACTTACCAACATTACGAACAGGAATACGACTTTCCCGAAGTGGATCCTCTGTTCGCACCACCACCCAGGACAATGGAGTTCATTCCAAAACAATGTCGCAGATTAACGACTCATGGTGTAATCATAACAACAGGAACTCAAGTCCTTCTGCTCATCTAGAATTCCTTACAATCAAGTGGCAGCCATTATACCTACCAAGAGAATTCTCATCAGTTATAGTCACAGCTGTAGCAGACACCAAGCTGGCCATCAGGAACTTCACTGGACTATATGCAAACTGGAAACCATACATCCTGAGGCTGCATTTATTGTAGCTGGGGATTTTAACAAAGCACATTTGAGAACAAGGCTACCTAAATTTTATCAGCATATTGATTGCACGACACGCAGGGCTAATACTCTCGATCACTGCTACTCTAACTTCCCGCGATGCATACAAAGCCCTCCCCCGTGTTCCCTTCGACAAATCTGACCACAACGCTATCTTGCTCGTTCCGTCTTATAGGCAGAAACTCAAATAGGATGTACCAGTGATGAGAACCATTCAACGCTGGTCCGACCAATCGGAAGCCACGCTTCAAGATTGTTTTGGTCACACGGACTGGAATAGGTTCCGGTCAGCCTCAGAGAACAACATCGACCTATACGCTGACTCGGTGAGTGCGTTTATAAAGTAGTGCATTGGACATGTTGTTCCCACTGTGACTATTAAAACCTACCCTAACCAGAAACTGTGGATGGATGGCGGCATTTGCGCAAAACTAACCATGGAAAGAGGTCTGGGAATACAGTGCCTTGCAAAAGTATTCACCCCCTTGGTGTTTTTCCTATTTTGTTGCTTTACAACCTGGAATTTAAATGGATTTTCATGTGGATTTTATGTAATGGACTGACACAAAATAGTCCAAATTGGTGAAGTGAAAATAGTAACTTATTTCAAAAAAAAAATTGAAAAAATGTCAAACGGAAAAGTGGTGCGTGCATATGTTTTCACCCCCTTTGCTATGAACCCTTAAATAAGATCTGGTGCAACTAATTACCTTCAGAAGTCACATAATTAAATAAAGTCCACCTATGTGCAATCTAAGTGTCACATGATCTCAGTATATATACACCTGTTCTGAAAGGCCTCAGATTCTGCAACACCACCAAGCAAGGGGTACCATGAACACCAAGGAGCTTTCCAAACACGTCAGGGACAAAGTTGTGGAGAAGTACAGATCAGGGTTGGGTTATAAAAAAATATCAGAAACTTTAAACATTCCACGGAGCACCATTATATCCATTATTAAAAAATGGAAAGAATATGGCACCACAACAAACCTGCCAAGAGAAGGCCACCCACCAAAACTCAAGGACCAGGCAAGGAGGGCATTAATTAGAGGGGCAACAAAGAGGCCAAAGATAACCCTGAAGGAGCTGCCAAGCTCCACATCGAGATTGGAGTATCTGTCCATAGGGTCACTTTAAGCCATACACTCCATAGAGTTGGGCTTTATGGAAGAGTGGCCAGAAAAAAGCCATTGCTTAAAGAAAGTAATAAGCAAACTCATCTGGTCTTCACCAAAAGGCATGTGGGAGACTCCCCAAACATATGGAAGAAGGTACTCTGGTCAGATAAGACAAAAATTTAGCTTTTTGGCCATCAAGGAAAACGCTATGTCTCATCACCCCGAGAATACCATCCCTACAGTGAAGCATGGTGGTGGCATCATCATGCTGTGGGGATGTTTTTCCATCAGCAGGGACTGGGAGACTAGTCAGGATTGAAGGAATGATGGATGGCGCTAAATACTTTCATTTGAAATGTCCTGCGTGGACAAAGGATCTGCTTCAGGAAAGTCATATTCCTGGTCGTAGTGCTGATAAGTTGACGTCGCTCTGATATCCAATAGTTCTTCCTGGCTTTATGTAATAACACTTCAGATTTTCTGGGCTAATGATGTAAGAAATAATACATACAAAGGATCCTAGTTGTGTGAAGTTCTTCTTTGCCCTCTGAGTACTTATCACTACACATAAGGGTTGAGTCTCAGAAGGCACCCTATCCCTATAGTACACTATGGAATAGGGTACGGTTTGGGACACAACCAGAAACATAAATGAGGAGTGTACCTGTGTATCATGATGTACAGACAGTATCTCAGAGTATCACGATGACTGAACCCACCCACACCCTCTTTGTATAACCTAAACATCTAGTCACAGAGACTTGGTATGACGTGTCTCTAGTCACAGAGACTTGGTATGACGCGTCTCTAGTCACAGAGACTTGGTATGACGCGTCTCTAGTCACAGAGACTTGGTATGACGCGTCTCTAGTCACAGAGACTTGGTATGACGCGTCTCTAGTCACAGAGACTTGGTATGACGCGTCTCTAGTCACAGAGACTTGGTATGACGCGTCTCTAGTCACAGAGACTTGGTATGACGCGTCTCTAGTCACAGAGACTTGGTATGACGCGTCTCTAGTCAGAGAGACTTGGTATGACGCGTCTCTAGTCACAGAGACTTGGTATGACGTGTCTCTAGTCAGAGACTTGGTATGACGCGTCTCTAGTCACAGAGACTTGGTATGACGCGTCTCTAGTCAGAGACTTGGTATGACGTGTCTCTAGTCAGAGACTTGGTATGACGTGTCTCTAGTCACAGAGACTTGGTATGACGTGTCTCTAGTCACAGAGACTTGGTATGACGTGTCTCTAGTCACAGAGACTTGGTATGACGTGTCTCTAGTCACAGAGCCTTGGTATGACGTGTCTCTAGTCACAGAGACTTGGTATGACGTGTCTCTAGTCACAGAGACTTGGTATGACGTGTCTCTAGTCACAGAGACTTGGTATGACGTGTCTCTAGTCACAGAGACTTGGTATGACGCGTCTCTAGTCACAGAGACTTGGTATGACGCGTCTCTAGTCACAGAGACTTGGTATGACGCGTCTCTAGTCAGAGACTTGGTATGACGTGTCTCTAGTCAGAGACTTGGTATGACGTGTCTCTAGTCACAGAGACTTGGTATGACGCGTCTCTAGTCACAGAGACTTGGTATGACGCGTCTCTAGTCACAGAGACTTGGTATGACGCGTCTCTAGTCACAGAGACTTGGTATGACGCGTCTCTAGTCACAGAGACTTGGTATGACGCGTCTCTAGTCACAGAGACTTGGTATGACGCGTCTCTAGTCACAGAGACTTGGTATGACGTGTCTCTAGTCACAGAGACTTGGTATGACGCGTCTCTAGTCACAGAGACTTGGTATGACGCGTCTCTAGTCACAGAGACTTGGTAAGACGCGCCTCTAGTCACAGAGACTTGTTTGAGTGTTAGTAGTGCGTTGTTTAAAGGTCTGCATGACCTGTGACCTGTCAATGGCCTTCTATGGTTGTATTGTTCTAATCCAGGGGGAACAAACTCATTCCATGGAGGGCTTAGTGTCTGCTGGGTTTTCCTTTCAACAAAGCAATAGACAACCAGGTGAGGGTAGTTACTAATCAGTGACAAGAGAGGAGCCAAAACACTTGGTCCTCTGTGGAATGAGTGACACATTGTAATCTATTCCCTTTGACAGACCGCTGACTTCTCCATTCCTCTCCGTGATCTCTGAACTGAAAATACTTTTTTCAGACCAAACACTTTTATTTTTTTACATTGGTCAATTATATTTGAAACCTGTAAGGTAAAACATTCTGTAGATTGATTCTCTATTCAAAAGGCTCATCTTGACCACAGGTCTTTTCAGTAGTAATGAAGGCATGCTTCTGAAAGAGTTAAGGGTCAAAGGTCATAACTCAGCTGTAGCACAGTCATAGGTCATGCGTCTGATATCATGCGTCGGTTCGTGTAGGTTTGATCTGGGGTGCATTCCAAAAGGCTCCCTATTCCCTATGGGCCCTGGTCAAAAGAAGTGCACCACGTAGGGAATAGGGAGCCTTTTGGGACAGACCTGTTCTTCAGTTGGTACAGCATTAACGTTATAACTAGAGAGATACAAGCATTCCTTAACCACAGATCCTGGATATCTAATGGAAATATATCGTAGGTGCCAACCATTTGTAACGTGGTTTGCTTGCCAAATGGCACCCTATTCCCTACATAGTGCACTACTTTTGATCAGGGCCCATACGGGTCTGGTGAAAAGTAGTGCACTATTTAGCGTCTGGTTCCATTTGTGACACTGCCGTAGTTTTGTGCTCTGTGGAAGAGGCTCTGCTGTATTATTGTTAGCACTCGTTCTAGTCGGAGACGCTTACAGAGGTTTTAGACAGGACATTAGTCACATCATTATTGCTGAGGTCAAAGGAACATTTTAAAATGTGGCCACATTGCCTGAGATATGAAATACATACATTAGTTAGAGGAGGGTTGGAGGGGGGTTGGAGGAGGGTTAGAGGAGGGTTAGAGGAGGGTTAGAGGAGGGTTAGAGGAGGGTTAGAGGAGGGTTAGAGAGTTATAGGAGGGTTAGAGGGGGGTTAGAGAGGAGGGTTAGAGGAGGGTTAGAGAGTTAGAGGAGAGTTAGAGGAGGGTTAGAGAGTTAGAGGAGGGTTAGAGAGGGGTTAGAGGAGAGTTAGAGGAGGGTTAGAGGGGGGTTAGAGGAGGGTTAGAGGAGGGTTAGAGAGTTATAGGAGGGTTAGAGGGGGGTTAGAGGAGGGTTAGAGGAGGGTTAGAGAGGGGTTAGAGGAGGGTTAGAGGAGGGTTAGAGAGTTAGAGGAGGGTTAGAGGAGGGTTAGAGAGTTAGAGGAGGGTTGGAGGAGGGTTGGAGAGTTAGAGGAGGGTTAGAGGAGCGTTAGAGGAGGGTTAGAGGAGGGTTAGAGGAGGGTTAGAGAGTTAGAGGAGGGTTAGAGAGTTAGAGGAGGGTTAGAGGAGGGTTAGAGAGAGTTAGAGGAGGGTTAGAGGAGGGTTAGAGAGTTAGAGGAGGGTTAGAGAGTTAGAGGAGGGTTAGAGGAGGGTTAGAGAGTTAGAGGAGGGTTAGAGGAGGGTTAGAGAGTTAGAGGGTTAGAGGAGGTTTAGAGGAGAGTTAGAGGAGGGTTAGAGGAGGGTTGGAGGAGGGTTGGAGGAGGGTTGGAGTTAGAGGAGGGTTAGAGGAGGGTTAGAGAGTTAGAGGAGGGTTAGAGGAGGGTTAGAGAGTTAGAGGAGGGTTAGAGGGTTAGAGGAGGGTTAGAGAGTTAGAGGGTTAGAGGAGGTTTAGAGGAGAGTTAGAGGAGGGTTAGAGGAGGGTTAGAGGAGGGTTAGAGGAGGGTTGGAGGGGGGTTAGAGGAGGGTTAGAGAGTTAGAGGAGGGTTAGAGAGGGGTTAGAGGAGAGTTAGAGGAGGGTTAGAGAGTTATAGGAGGGTTAGAGGAGGGTTAGAGGAGGGTTAGAGAGTTAGAGGAGGGTTAGAGGAGGGTTAGAGAGTTAGAGGAGGGTTAGAGGGGGGGAGGGTTAGAGGAGGGTTAGAGGAGGGTTAGAGGAGAGTTAGAGGAGGGTTAGAGAGTTATAGGAGGGTTAGAGAGTTAGAGGGGGGTTAGAGGAGGGTTAGAGGAGGGTTAGAGAGTTAGAGGAGGGTTAGAGGAGGGTTAGAGAGTTAGAGGAGGGTTAGAGGGGGGTTAGAGGAGGGTTAGAGGAGAGTTAGAGGGGGGTTAGAGGAGGGTTAGAGGAGAGTTAGAGGGGGGTTGGAAGGGGGTTAGAGGAGGGTTAGAGAGTTAGAGGAGGGTTAGAGGAGGGTTAGAGAGTTAGGAGGGTTAGAGGAGGTTTAGAGGAGAGTTAGAGGAGGGTTAGAGAGTTAGAGGAGGGTTGGAGGGGGGTTAGAGAGTTAGAGGAGGGTTAGAGGGGGGTTAGAGGAGGGTTAGAGGAGAGTTAGAGGGGGGTTAGAGGAGGGTTAGAGGAGAGTTAGAGGAGGGTTAGAGAGTTAGAGGAGGGTTGGAGGGGGGTTAGAGAGTTAGAGGAGGGTTAGAGGGGGGTTAGAGGAGGGTTAGAGGAGAGTTAGAGGGGGGTTAGAGGAGGGTTAGAGGAGAGTTAGAGGGGGGTTGGAAGGGGGTTAGAGGAGGGTTAGAGAGTTAGAGGAGGGTTGGAGGGGGGTTAGAGGAGGGTTAGGTCTAGAGGGTTAGAGAGTAAAGGTTAATTGGTTAGGGTTAGGGCTAGTAAACAAGATAACAAAAGTCCAAAGTAAACAGATAAATAAATCAGTGCAGGTCAGGAAAAAAATAACAGCTCAACACAGGAAGAGAAGAGAGGAGAACAGCTCAACACAGGAAGAGAAGAGAGGAGAACAGCTCAACACAGGAAGAGAAGAGAGGAGAACAGCTCAACACAGGAAGAGAAGAGAGGAGAACAGCTCAACACAGGAAGAGAAGAGAGGAGAACAGCTCAACACAGGAAGAGAAGAGAGGAGAACAGCTCAACACAGGAAGAGATGAGAACAGCTCAACAGGCAAACATTTCACTGTCGGCAATATAATTGTGCAAATATGTTCTATCAGAATCCAAGTTTTTTTTTTTACAAGCAAAGTTCTATTACATCTCGCTGCAGTCCCATCCTCTCCTACAGCGTAGTTAAAACATGATCACGCTGCAGTCCCATCCTCTCCTACAGCGTAGTTAAAACATGATCACGCTGCAGTCCCATCCTCTCCTACAGCGTAGTTAAAACATGACCACGCTGCAGTCCCATCCTTTCCTACAGCGTAGTTAAAACATGATCACGCTGCAGTCCCATCCTCTCCTACAGCGTAGTTAAAACATGATCACGCTGCAGTCCCATCCTCTCCTACAGCGTAGTTAAAACATGATCACGCTGCAGTCCCATCCTCTCCTACAGCGTAGTTAAAACATGATCACGCTGCAGTCCCATCCTCTCCTACAGCGTAGTTAAAACATGACCACGCTGCAGTCCCATCCTCTCCTACAGCGTAGTTAAAACATGATCACGCTGCAGTCCCATCCTCTCCTACAGCGTAGTTAAAACATGATCACGCTGCAGTCCCATCCTCTCCTACAGCGTAGTTAAAACATGATCACGCTGCAGTCCCATCCTCTCCTACAGCGTAGTTAAAACATGACCACGCTGCAGTCCCATCCTCTCCTACAGCGTAGTTAAAACATGATCACGCTGCAGTCCCATCCTCTCCTACAGCGTAGTTAAAACATGATCACGCTGCAGTCCCATCCTCTCCTACAGCGTAGTTAAAACATGATCACGCTGCAGTCCCATCCTCTCCTACAGCGTAGTTAAAACATGATCACGCTGCAGTCCCATCCTCTCCTACAGCGTAGTTAAAACATGATCACGCTGCAGTCCCATCCTCTCCTACAGCGTAGTTAAAACATGATCACGCTGCAGTCCCATCCTCTCCTACAGCGTAGTTAAAACATGATCACGCTGCAGTCCCATCCTCTCCTATAGCGTAGTTAAAACATGATCACGCTGCAGTCCCATCCTCTTCTACAGCGTAGTTAAAACATGATCACGCTGCAGTCCCATCCTCTCCTATAGCGTAGTTAAAACATGATATTCTGTGCAATAAGATGTGTCAGATAATGCATTCCAAATGGCACCCTATTACCTACACAGTACACTACTTCAGACCAGGGCCCTATTCCCTACACAGTACACTACTTTTGACCAGAGGCCTATGGGCTACAGAGGGAATATGGTGTCATTTGGGACACAGCAGATGGGTCAGTTTCCTCCGCTAACATCACAGGGACCAGTGCAGTGGACTAAATGTTGATTCAGTGCGATGACGGTGGGTACGAAGTGGCTCTCTGAGACAAAGTCCCCAGCTATGATGTTGAGGGAGCGGGAGTCGGAGCCAGGGCTCTGGCCCCTGACCCAGGAGAGCAGGGCAGGGGAGGTAGACATCACCAAGTCCTTCAGAGACTCAGTGGGGTGAGAACAGATGTACTTCAGATCCTCTGTCAGGTTGATGCCCGTCACAAAGAACCCTCCTGACAACAGAAACACTCATTACAACTCCTCCCACACACGTTACTCATGGAACATATTGGGTCAAAACAATATGTCGTAGACAGTGTTAGATTAACCCTCTGCACAGTATTACAGATAAACGCTCTTATGAAGTGATTCGAGTGTAACTGTTCAGTACGGGGGAAATCCCACGCGAGTTAAGCGAGCCTAAATGGAACTTAATTCCCTATTCTGATTTTGAACGTTAGCATGAGAATAGCATGATATTTCTCCAGTTATTTTCTCTGGTGGAAAGGTGCGTCTAGATACTCAGTATTCTGACGACTAAATTGCAACACCTTTACGCCAGAAGAAAACCTGAATAAGGTTTGGCGAACCAACGGGTTCCAAGTGGAAAAAGCTACAAGGTCAGTGTTTGATGCTGAAACAAACTAATATCCATATATTTACATTGCTTTCTTTCATTGATCCCTAATATTCTGACCCTGCTCTCGCAATATATATATAACTAGGCAAGTCAAAACACTACATAAGAGACCTAAGACAACAACACAAAACATGCTACAAACATTATTGGGCACAGACAACAGCACAAAGGGCAAGAAGGTAGAGACAACAATACATCACACAAAGCAGCCACAACTGTCAGTAAGAGTGTCCATGAGTCTTTGAATGAAGAGATGGAGATAAAACTGTCCAGTTTGAGTGTTTGTTGCAGCTCGTTCCAGTCGCCAGCTGCAGAGAACTGAAAAGAGGAGCGACCCAGGGATGTGTGTGCTTTGGGGATCTTTAACAGAATGTGACTGGCAGAACGGGTGTTGTATGTGGAGGATGAGGCTGCAGTAGATATCTCAGATAGGGGGGGTGTTGTATCTGTAGGATGAGGGCTGCAGTAGATATCTCAGATAGGGGGGGGGGTGAGCGGGTGTTGTATCTGGAGGATGAGGGCTGCAGTAGATATCTCAGATAGGGGGGGTGTTGTATCTGGAGGATGAGGCTGCAGTAGATATCTCAGATAGGGGGGGTGTTGTATCTGTAGGATGAGGGCTGCAGTAGATATCTCAGATAGGGGGGGGGTGAGCGGGTGTTGTATCTGGAGGATGAGGGCTGCAGTAGATATCTCAGATAGGGGGGGTGTTGTATCTGGAGGATGAGGCTGCAGTAGATATCTCAGATAGGGGGGGTGTTGTATCTGGAGGATGAGGCTGCAGTAGATATCTCAGATAGGGGGGGTGTTGTATCTGGAGGATGAGGCTGCAGTAGATATCTCAGATAGGGGGGGGGTGAGCGGGTGTTGTATCTGGAGGATGAGGGCTGCAGTAGATATCTCAGATAGGGGGGGTGTTGTATCTGGAGGATGAGGCTGCAGTAGATATCTCAGATAGGGGGGAGTGTATAGATGTGTTCTAGTGAGTCTGTCGACAAAATGATAACTGAACGGTACGGACCTCCAGAGTGGCGCAGTGGTCTAAGGCACTAGCCGGGGGGGCTTTACTTGGCTCATCGCTCTCTAGCGACTCCTTGTGGCGGGCCGGGCGCCTGCAGGCTGACTTCGGTCATCAGTTGAACGGTGTTTCCTCTGACACATTGGTGCAGCTGGCTTCCGGGTTAAGCGGGCGGGTGTTAAGAAGCGTGGTTTGGCGGGTCATGTTTTGGAGGACGCTCGACCTTCGCCTCTCCTGAGAACGTTGGGGAGTTGCAGCGATGAGACAAGATCGTAAATCACGAAGTTGGGGAGAAAAAGGGTGTAACAAAAGGGATGGCTTAAGATAGATTACGATCTTGTACTAAAAACCCTATTGAAAATGGGAGGGGTTTCAGTGGTTGAATTACATTTATTCAGAGCGTGTAAGGCAGCCATAAGGTAACGTAAGGTAAGGTAGCCATAAGGTAACGTAAGGCAGCCATAAGGTAACGTAAGGTAAGTCTGAATACCAAATAGTGCGTAGGAAAGGCAAGGTGTGCGTAGGTGCGTAGGAAGGGCAAGGTGTGCGTAGGAAAGGCGTGCGTAGGAAAGGCAAGGCGTGCGTAGGAAAGGCATAGGAAAGGCAAGGTGTGCATAGGAAAGGCGTGTGTAGGAAAGGCATAGGAAAGGCAAGGTGTGCATAGGAAAGGCAAGGCGTGTGTAGGAAAGGCATAGGAAAGGCAAGGCGTGCGTAGGAAAGGCAAGGCGTGCGTAGGAAAGGCAAGGCGTGCGTAGGAAAGGCAAGGCGTGCGTAGGAAAGGCAAGGCGTGCGTAGGAAAGGCAAGGCGTGCGTAGGAAAGGCAAGGCGTGCGTAGGAATGGCAAGGCGTGCGTAGGAATGGCAAGGCGTGCGTAGGAATTGCAAGGCGTGCGTAGGAAAGGCATAGGAAAGGCAAGGCGTGCGTAGGAAAGGCAAGGCGTGCGTAGGAAAGGCAAGGCGTGCGTAGGAAAGGCAAGGCGTGCGTAGGAAAGGCAAGGCGTGCGTAGGAAAGGCAAGGCGTGCGTAGGAATGGCAAGGCGTGCGTAGGAAAGGCATAGGAAAGGCAAGGCGTGCGTAGGAAAGGCAAGGCGTGCATAGGAAAGGCATAGGAAAGGCAAGGCGTGCGTAGGAAAGGCAAGGCGTGCATAGGAAAGGCATAGGAAAGGCAAGGCGTGCGTAGGAAAGGCAAGGCGTGCGTAGGAAAGGCAAGGCGTGTGTAGGAAAGGCAAGGCGTGCGTAGGAAAGGCAAGGCGTGCGTAGGAAAGGCAAGGCGTGCGTAGGAAAGGCAAGGCGTGCGTAGGAAAGGCAAGGCGTGCGTAGGAAAGGCAAGGTGTGCGTAGGAAAGGCAAGGCGTGCGTAGGAATGGCAAGGCGTGCGTAGGAATGGCAAGGCGTGCGTAGGAAAGGCGTAGGAAAGGCAAGGCGTGCGTAGGAAAGGCAAGGCATGCATAGGAAGGCAAGGCGTGCGTAGGAAGGCAAGGCGTGCGTAGGAAGGCAAGGCGTGCGTAGGAAGGCAAGGCGTGCGTAGGAAGGCAAGGCGTGCGTGCGTAGGAAAGGAAAGGCGTGCGTAGGAAGGAAAGGCGTGCGTAGGAAAGGCAAGGCGTGCGTAGGAAGGAAAGGCGTGCGTAGGAAAGGCAAGGCGTGCGTAGGAAAGGCAAGGCGTGCGTAGGAAAGGCAAGGCGTGCGTAGGAAAGGCAAGGCGTGCGTAGGAATGGAAAGGCGTGCGTAGGAAGGAAAGGCGTGCGTAGGAAGGCAAGGCGTGCGTAGGAAGGCAAGACGTGCGTAGGAAGGCAAGACGTGCGTAGGAAAGGAAAGGCGTGCGTAGGAAAGGCACGGCGTGCGTAGGAAAGGCGTACATTATCGAAGTCTGCATTGGCCCCTATAAGTGCACAGCAGCACTTCTATTTCTAAATGATTGGCAATGTTAGATAATCCTTACTCGGCACAATTTTTCCGAGCAATATGTGGCCATCTGCAGGTTACCTGGGCGGCCATGTTGTTTCCTGTGTTCGAACTCCTCGATCAGAGCCTCGGCTTTACACTTGTTGGCCCACCAGTAGGGGATGTGAGGCCAAAGGTCGCTGTAGAGGCTGACCATGCTGTGCTCATAGGAGACAATCACCTGGTAACCCAGCGTCCACAGGTTCCTCAGCGTCACCACTTCCTGGAATACAGAGGATCATGGGAATGTTGGGATCAGGGAATGGAATCATGGGAAAGTATGGCTCATGCCATGCTAGAAAACATTGTGGTAACACTATATATTTACATTTTTTTTTTACAATTTTTGTAATTATTTTTATAATTCAACATCATACACATACAAATGACAACATACAGACGCACACAAAAATCCACAACATCACCCCAGACCCACCTGCTCACATCCCCATCTCTAGATCAACTACATCACACCTGACCACACCCCACCTCCAGCGCCGCATCACTCTCCGCCACATGGGGTCACACTGCACCATTTTGTTTCTCTCCGTCACCCACGCACTTTCAACATTTAGATAATAAAGCATTTGAGGAGGCTTGCAAGTCGAAGAACACCATCCCAACCGCGAAGCACGGGGGTGGCAGCATCATGTTGTGGGGGTGCTTTGCTGCAGGAGGGACTGGTGCACTTCACAAAATAGATGGCATCATGAGGTAGGAAAATTATGTTGATATATTGAAGCAACATCTTAAGACATCAGTCAGGAAGTTAAAGCTTGGTTGCATATGGGTCTTCCAAATGGACAATGACCCCAAGCATACTTCCAAAGTTGTGGCAAAATGGCTTAAGAACAACAAAGTCAAGGTATTGGAGTGGCCATCACAAAGCCCTGACCTCAATCCTATAGAAAATGTGTGGGCAGAACTGAAAAAGTGTGTGCGAGCAAGGAGGCCTACAAACCTGACTCAGTTACACCAGCTCTGTCAGGAGGAATGGACCAAAATTCACCCAACTTATTGTGGGAAGCTTGTGGAAGGCTACCCGAAACGTTTGACCCAAGTTAAACAATTTAAAGGCAATGCTACCAAATACTAATTGAGTGTATGTAAACTGTGATGAATGTGATGAAAGCAATAAAAGCTGAATTAATCATTCTCTACTATTATTCTGACATTTCACATTCTTAAAACAAAGTGGTGATCCTAACAGACCTAAGACAGGGAATTTTTACTAGGATTAAATGTCAGGAATTGTGAAAAACGGAGTTTAAATGTATTTGGCTAAGGGTTATGTAAACTTCCGACTTCAACTGTATGTACGATAAGTCCACTCTCTTTCTCTCCCGCTCTTTCTTTCCCCATTCTTTCCCCATCCCCTTTCTATTGTGTAACAACATATCGGGTTAGTCCACTAGGGACTTTTCATTACATTATGTTATTAATCAATACAACCAATGCCGTGTTTATGTAATTCTGTGTGATTATTTAGTTAGTTAGTAAATTTTATTTATTTATTTATTTTTTATTTAACCTTTATTTAACCAGGTAGGCAAATTGAGAACACGTTCTCATTTACAATTGCGACCTGGCCAAGATAAAGCAAAGCAGTTCGACACATACAACAACACATAGTTACACATGGAGTAAAACAAACATATAGTCAATGATACAGTGAAAAAAAATAAGTCTATATACAATGTGAGCAAGTGAGGTGAGATAAGGGAGGTGAAGGCAAACAAATATATGTATAAATAAATAAAAATATAAAAAGGCCATGGTGGCGAAGTAAATACAACACAGCAAGTAAAATAAAAAATAAAAACACTGGAATGGTTGGTTTGCAGTGGAAGAAAGCGCAAAGTAGAGACAGAAATAATGGGGTGCAAAGGAGCAAAATAAATTAATAAATAAATACAGTAGGTAAAGAGGTAGTTGTTTGGGCTAAATTATAGATGGGCTATGTACAGGTGCAGTAATCTATGAGCTGCTCTGACAGCTGGTGCTTAAAGCTAGTGAGGGAGATAAGTGTTTCAAGTTTCAGAGATTTTTGTAGTTTGTTCCAGTCATTGGCAGCAGAGAACTGGAAGGAGAGGCGGCCAAAGGAAGAATTGGTTTTGGGGGTGACCAGAGAGATAAACCTGCTGGAGCGCGTGCTACAGGTAGGTGTTGCTATGGTGACCAGCGAGCTGAGATAAGGGGGGACTTTACCTAGCAGGGTCTTGTAGATGACCTGGAACCAGTGGGTTTGGCGACGAGTATGAAGCGAGGGCCAGCCAACGAGAGTGTACAGGTCGCAGTGGTGGGTAGTATATGGGGCTTTGGTGACAAAACGGATGGCACTGTGATAGACTGCATCCAATTTATTGAGTAGGGTTTTGGAGGCTATTTTGTAAATGACATCACCGAAGTCGAGGATTGGTAGGATGGTCAGTTTTACAAGGGTATGTTTGGCAGCATGAGTGAAGGATGCTTTGTTGCGGAATAGGAAGCCAATTCTAGATTTAACTTTGGATTGGAGATGTTTGATGTGAGTCTGGAAGGAGAGTTTACAGTCTAACCAGACACCTAGGTATTTGTAGTTGTCCACATATTCTAAGTCAGAGCCGTCCAGAGTAGTGATGTTGGACAGGCGGGCAGGTGCAGGCAGCGATCGGTTGAAGAGCATGCATTTAGTTTTACTTGTATTTAAGAGCAATTGGAGGCCACGGAAGGAGAGTTGTATGGCATTGAAGCTCGCCTGGAGGGTTGTTAACACGGTGTCAAAAGAAGGGCCAGAAGTATACAGAATAGTGTCGTCTGCGTAGAGGTGGATCAGAGAATCACCAGCAGCAAGAGCGACATCATTGATGTACACAGAGAAGAGAGTCGGTCCAAGAATTGAACCCTGTGGCACCCCCATGGAGACTGCCAGAGGCCCGGACAACAGACCCTCCGATTTGACACACTGAACTCGATCAGAGAAATAGTTGGTGAACCAGGCGAGGCAATCATTAGAGAAACCAAGGCTGTCGAGTCTGCCGATGAGGATGTAGTGATTGACAGAGTCAAAAGCCTTGGCCAGGTCAATGAATACGGCTGCACAGTATTGTTTCCTATCGATGGCGGTTAAGATATCGTTTATGACCTTGAGCGTGGCTGAGGTGCACCCATGACCAGCTCTGAAACCAGATTGCATAGCGGAGAAGGTATGGTGGGATTCGAAATGGTCGGTAATCTGTTTAAAAAAATAAATAATTAAGCCAATTTGTGTATCGCTGATTCATCACTAAGGTTCGGGTTTGTGCTGATATCCAAGGATTATGCGAATGAGACTGATGAGGTAATAATTAATAGTTGACTGTTATTGATGTAAGAAATATCTGTATATCTTTAGAGTTTGAGTCGGGAGATAGGCACTCTTTAAACAACTTTTCCGGTGGTGCCCCAAGTTCCTAATGAGTTAATTGTTACATGATTAATTAAATGGAGTAGGTAATTATTCATCACATTAATGATAAAACATCACAACACCTGGTACCCCTGCACATCAACTTGGTACTGGTACCCTGTGTATAGCCAAGTTATTACCTGGTAGCCTGTGTATATAGCCATGTTATTAGTCTGCTAAATGACTTAAATGTAATGTAAATGTAATGTTATTACCTGGTACCCTGTGTGTATAGCCATGTTATTACCTGGTACCCTGTGTGTATAGCCATGTTATTACCTGGTACCCTGTGTGTATAGCCATGTTATTACCTGGTACCCTGTGTATATAGCCAAGTTATTACCTGGTACCCTGTGTATATAGCCAAGTTATTACCTGGTACCCTGTGTATATAGCCAAGTTATTACCTGGTACCCTGTGTATATAGCCATGTTATTACCTGGTAGCCTGTGTATATAGCCATGTTATTACCTGGTAGCCTGTGTATATAGCCAAGTTATTACCTGGTAGCCTGTGTATATAGCCAAGTTATTACCTGGTAGCCTGTGTATATAGCCAAGTTATTACCTGGTAGCCTGTGTATATAGCCAAGTTATTACCTGGTACCCTGTGTGTATAGCCATGTTATTACCTGGTACCCTGTGTGTATAGCCATGTTATTACCTGGTACCCTGTGTATATAGCCAAGTTATTACCTGGTACCCTGTGTATATAGCCAAGTTATTACCTGGTAACCTGTGTATATAGCCAAGTTATTACCTGGTACCCTGTGTATATAGCCATGTTATTACCTGGTAGCCTGTGTATATAGCCATGTTATTACCTGGTAGCCTGTGTATATAGCCAAGTTATTACCTGGTAGCCTGTGTATATAGCCAAGTTATTACCTGGTAGCCTGTGTATATAGCCAAGTTATTACCTGGTAGCCTGTGTATATAGCCAAGTTATTACCTGGTAGCCTGTGTATATAGCCATGTTATTACCTGGTAGCCTGTGTATATAGCCATGTTATTACCTGGTAGCCTGTGTATATAGCCATGTTATTACCTGGTAGCCTGTGTATATAGCCATGTTATTACCTGGTAGCCTGTGTATATAGCCATGTTATTACCTGGTAGCCTGTGTATATAGCCAAGTTATTACCTGGTAGCCTGTGTATATAGCCATGTTATTACCTGGTAGCCTGTGTATATAGCCATGTTATTACCTGGTAGCCTGTGTATATAGCCATGTTATTACCGTGGTAGCCTGTGTATATAGCCATGTTATTACCTGGTAGCCTGTGTATATAGCCATGTTATTACGTGGTAGCCTGTGTATATAGCCATGTTATTACCTGGTAGCCTGTGTATATAGCCATGTTATTACCTGGTAGCCTGTGTATATAGCCATGTTATTACCTGGTAGCCTGTGTATATAGCCATGTTATTACCTGGTAGCCTGTGTATATAGCCATGTTATTACCTGGTAGCCTGTGTATATAGCCATGTTATTACCTGGTAGCCTGTGTATATAGCCATGTTATTACCTGGTAGCCTGTGTATATAGCCATGTTATTACCTGGTAGCCTGTGTATATAGCCATGTTATTACCTGGTAGCCTGTGTATATAGCCATGTTATTACCTGGTAGCCTGTGTATATAGCCATGTTATTACCTGGTAGCCTGTGTATATAGCCATGTTATTACCTGGTAGCCTGTGTATATAGCCATGTTATTACCTGGTAGCCTGTGTATATAGCCATGTTATTACCTGGTAGCCTGTGTATATAGCCATGTTATTACCTGGTAGCCTGTGTATATAGCCATGTTATTACCTGGTAGCCTGTGTATATAGCCATGTTATTACCTGGTAGCCTGTGTATATAGCCATGTTATTACCTGGTAGCCTGTGTATATAGCCATGTTATTACCTGGTACCCTGTGTATATAGCCATGTTATTACCTGGTACCCTGTGTATATAGCCATGTTATTACCTGGTACCCTGTGTATATAGCCATGTTATTACCTGGTACCCTGTGTATATAGCCATGTTATTACCTGGTACCCTGTGTATATAGCCATGTTATTACCTGGTACCCTGTGTATATAGCCATGTTATTACCTGGTAGCCTGTGTATATAGCCATGTTATTACCTGGTAGCCTGTGTATATAGCCATGTTATTACCTGGTAGCCTGTGTATATAGCCATGTTATTACCTGGTAGCCTGTGTATATAGCCATGTTATTACCTGGTAGCCTGTGTATATAGCCATGTTATTACCTGGTAGCCTGTGTATATAGCCATGTTATTACCTGGTAGCCTGTGTATATAGCCATGTTATTACCTGGTAGCCTGTGTATATAGCCAAGTTATTACCTGGTAGCCTGTGTATATAGCCATGTTATTACCTGGTAGCCTGTGTATATAGCCAAGTTATTACCTGGTAGCCTGTGTATATAGCCATGTTATTACCTGGTAGCCTGTGTATATAGCCATGTTATTACCTGGTAGCCTGTGTATATAGCCATGTTATTACCTGGTAGCCTGTGTATATAGCCATGTTATTACCTGGTAGCCTGTGTATATAGCCATGTTATTACCTGGTAGCCTGTGTATATAGCCATGTTATTACCTGGTAGCCTGTGTATATAGCCATGTTATTACCTGGTAGCCTGTGTATATAGCCATGTTATTACCTGGTAGCCTGTGTATATAGCCATGTTATTACCTGGTAGCCTGTGTATATAGCCATGTTATTACCTGGTAGCCTGTGTATATAGCCATGTTATTACCTGGTAGCCTGTGTATATAGCCATGTTATTACCTGGTAGCCTGTGTATATAGCCATGTTATTACCTGGTAGCCTGTGTATATAGCCATGTTATTACCTGGTAGCCTGTGTATATAGCCATGTTATTACCTGGTAGCCTGTGTATATAGCCATGTTATTACCTGGTAGCCTGTGTATATAGCCATGTTATTACCTGGTAGCCTGTGTATATAGCCATGTTATTACCTGGTAGCCTGTGTATATAGCCATGTTATTACCTGGTAGCCTGTGTATATAGCCATGTTATTACCTGGTAGCCTGTGTATATAGCCATGTTATTACCTGGTAGCCTGTGTATATAGCCATGTTATTACCTGGTCACGCCTGTGTATATAGCCATGTTATTACCTGGTAGCCTGTGTATATAGCCATGTTATTACCTGGCTACGCCTGTGTATATAGCCATGTTATTACCTGGTACCCTGTGTATATAGCCATGTTATTACCTGGTAGCCTGTGTATATAGCCATGTTATTACCTGGTAGCCTGTGTATATAGCCATGTTATTACCTGGTAGCCTGTGTATATAGCCATGTTATTACCTGGTACCCTGTGTATATAGCCAAGTTATTACCTGGTACCCTGTGTATATAGCCAAGTTATTACCTGGTACCCTGTGTATATAGCCATGTTATTACGTGGTAGCCTGTGTATATAGCCATGTTATTACCTGGTAGCCTGTGTATATAGCCATGTTATTACCTGGTACCCTGTGTATATAGCCATGTTATTACCTGGTACCCTGTGTATATAGCCATGTTATTACCTGGCACCCTGTGTATATAGCCATGTTATTACCTGGTACCCTGTGTTTATAGCCAAGTTATCGTTACTCAATGATCTTTTCCCCTCGTGTTCTTATTTTTCTCTATGATGTTTCTCTCTGCATTGTGGGGAAGGACCTGTAAGTAAGCTTTTCACTATTAGTCTACAACTGTTGTTTACGACGCATGTGACAAATACAATTCGATTTTCTATTCGATTACAATGTTCCCTTTAAGATGTGAGCTGGCTTTTATTTTGTAAAGTGGTTTCTTGCATCGAACAATACAAAAACATTTTCAGTCACCTCCTTGTTGGACAGGATAAACAGGTTGATCCTGCTGACCAAGGGTCTGATCAACTGCTTGGCGTAGCAGTTCCTGTTCTTGTCTATTAAATGTTCTGTGTTATGTCATGGTTCATGTTCTGTGCTATGTCATGGTTCATGTTCTGTGCTATGTCTTGGTTCATGTTCTGTGCTATGTCATGGTTCATGTTCTGTGCTATGTCATGGTTCATGTTCTGTGCTATGTCATGGTTCATGTTCTGTGCTATGTCATGGTTCATGGTTCATGTTCTGTGTGGAACCCCAGGAAGAGTAGCTGCTGCTTTTGCAACAGCTAATGGGGATCCTAATAAAATTCCAAAATACTGTAGGCTGAATGATAGAACAGCTATTTCCATGTTAAAATATTATGGGATGCATTTTCTCCATTGTTTCTGATGGTAGGCCACTCTGGTAGGCCTACATTATGATCAAACAGCCACAGTAGCCTACTTGGTCACTGTTAACACTAACTTAAACACCTCTACATTGAGCCTCAGTGTTCACAGTAAACGTTCGCTGGAAGTTGCTCAGCAGACCTGAAATTTGCTCATTGCCAAAAAAGATTAGAGGGAACACTGGAGGTGTCCCTACCGTAGTTGGACAGAGCCTGGAGGTGTCCCTACCGTAGTTGGACAGAGCCTGGAGGTGTCCCTACCGTAGTTGGACAGAGCCTGGAGGTGTCCCTACCGTAGTTGGACAGAGCCTGGAGGTGTCCCTACCGTAGTTGGACAGAGCCTGGAGGTGTCCCTACCGTAGTTGGACAGAGCCTGGAGGTGTCCCTACCGTAGTTGGACAGAGCCTGGAGGTGTCCCTACCGTAGTTGGACAGAGCTTGGAGGTGTCCCTACCGTAGTTGGACAGAGCTTGGAGGTGTCCCTACCGTAGTTGGACACAGCCTGGAGGTGTCCCTACCGTAGTTGGACAGAGCCTGGAGGTGTCCCTACCATAGTTGGACAGAGCTTGGAGGTGTCCCTACCGTAGTTGGACAGAGCCTGGAGGTGTCCCTACCGTAGTTGGACAGAGCCTGGAGGTGTCCCTACCGTAGTTGGACAGAGCCTGGAGGTGTCCCTACCGTAGTTGGACAGAGCTTGGAGGTGTCCCTACCGTAGTTGGACAGAGCCTGGAGGTGTCCCTACCGTAGTTGGACAGAGCTTGGAGGTGTCCCTACCGTAGTTGGACAGAGCCTGGAGGTGTCCCTACCGTAGTTGGACAGAGCCTGGAGGTGTCCCTACCGTAGTTGGACAGAGCCTGGAGGTGTCCCTACCGTAGTTGGACAGAGCCTGGAGGTGTCCCTACCGTAGTTGGACAGAGCCTGGAGGTGTCCCTACCGTAGTTGGACAGAGCCTGGAGGTGTCCCTACCGTAGTTGGACAGAGCTTGGAGGTGTCCCTACCGTAGTTGGACAGAGCCTGGAGGTGTCCCTACCGTAGTTGGACAGAGCTTGGAGGTGTCCCTACCGTAGTTGGACAGAGCTTGGAGGTGTCCCTACCGTAGTTGGACAGAGCCTGGAGGTGAAGATGGTTCTGATGGTGGATATAAGTCCGGTGTGGAGGTCCTGGTTCAGACCCAGGAAGTGACTGAAGGACAGCAGAACCACCTCTCTGGTATGGACATCTAGCCAGGATCTGATCTCCTGAAGAACGGTCTGTGGAGAACAGACATAGATCCAACTGGTGTAACACAATCACAGTAACATCTGAAATCAATTATATATCCCAAATCCTATTTGTATATGTCGTAAGGTTGTCAGATAAGAACAGGAGTCTAGTAAATGGTACAACCCCTCTCTAGCCCCTTGTCAGAATGTCTACTATACCTCCCTGCTAGTATAGATTATACCTTTAACATTGAATGTAGTCTACACTCTGTGGTAGTACGGAAGTACCATACCTCTACATTGAGCGTAATGTACACTGCATAGTATCATACATCTTCATTGAGCATAGTGTGCACTCTGTAGTATCACACCTCTACATTGAGCATAGTGTACACTCTGTAGTATCACACCTCTACATTGAGCATAGTGTGCACTCTGTAGTATCACACCTCTACATTGAGCATAGTGTACAGTCGTGACCAAAAGTTTTGAGAATGACACAAATATTAATTTCCAAAGTTTGCTGCTTCAGTGTCTTTAGATATTTTTGTCAGATGTTACTATGGAATACTGAAGTATAATTACAAGCATTTCATGTGTCAAAGGCTTTTATTGACAATTACATGAAGTAAGACCTCTGCAATCTGCCCTGGCATGCTGTCAATTAACTTCTGGGCCACATCCTGACTGATGGCAGCCCATTCTTGCCTAATCAATGCTTGGAGTTTGTCAGAATTTGTGGGTTTTTGTTTGTCCACCCGCCTCTTGAGGATTGACCACAAGTTCTCAATGGGATTAAGGTCTGGGGAGTTTCCTGGCCATGGACCCAAAATATTGATGTTTTGTTCCCCGAGCCACTTAGTTATCACTTTTGCCTTATGGGAAGGTGCTCCATCATGCTGGAAAAGGCATTGTTCGTCACCAAACTGTTCCTGGATGGTTGGGAGAAGTTGCTCTCGGAGGATGTGTTGGTACCATTCTTTATTCATGGCTGTGTTCTTAGGAATAATTGTGAGTGAGCCCACTCCCTTGGCTGAGAAGCAACCCCACACATGAATGGTCTCAGGATGCTTTACTGTTGGCATGACACAGGACTGATGGTAGCGCTCACCTTGTCTTCTCCAGACAAGCTTTTTTCCAGATGCCCCACAATCGGAAAGGGGATTCATCAGAGAAAATGACTTTACCCCAGTCCTCAGCAGTCCAATCCCTGTACCTTTTGCAGAATATCTGTCTGTCCCTGATGTTTTCCCTGGAGAGAAGTTGGTTCTTTACTGCCCTTCTTGACACCAGGCCATTCTCCAAAAATCTTTGCCTCACTGTGCGTGCAGATGCACTCACACCTGTCTGCTGCCATTCCTGAGCAAGCTCTGTACTGGTGGTGCCCCGATCCCGCAGCTGAATCAACGTTTGGAGACGGTCCTGGTTCTTTCTGGACTTTCTTGGGTGCCCTGAAGCTTTCTTCACAACAATTGAACAGCTCTCCTTGAAGTTCTTGATGATCCGATAAATGGTTGATTTAGTGATTCAATCTTACTGGCAGCAATATCCTTGCCTGTGAAGCCCTTTTTGTGCAAAGCAATGATGACGGCACGTGTTTCCTTGCAGGTAACCATGGTTGACAGAGGAAGAACAATGATTCCAAGCACCACCCTCCTTTTGAAGCTTCCAGTCTGTTATTCGAACTCAATCAGCATGACAGAGTGATCTCCAGCCTTGTCCTCGTCAACACTCACACCTGTGTTAACGAGAGAATCACTGACATGATGTCAGCTGGTCCTTTTGTGGCAGGGCTGAAATGCAGTGGAAAATGTTTTTGGGGGATTCAGTTCATTTGCATGGCAAAGAGGGACTTTGCAATTCATCTGATCACTCTTCATAACATTCTGGAGTATATGCAAATTGCCATCATACAAACTGAGGCAGCAGACTGAAAATTAATATTTGTGTCATTCTCAAAACTTTTGGCCACGACTGTACACTCCGTAGTATCATACCTCTACATTTAGCGTAGTGTACACTCCATAGTATCATACCGCTACAGTGAGCATAGTGTACACTTCGTAGTATCATACCTCTACAGTGAGTGTAGTGTACACTGCATAGTATCATACCGCTACAGTGAGCATAGTATACACTTCATAGTATCCTACCTCTACAGTGAGTGTAGTGTACACTCCATAGTATCCTACCTCTACAGTGAGTGTAGTGTACACTCCATAGTATCCTACCTCTACAGTGAGTGTAGTGTACACTCCATAGTATCCTACCTCTACTGTGAGCGTAGTGTACACTCCATAGTATCCTACCTCTACAGTGAGTGTAGTGTACACTCCGTGGTAGAAGTACAGGTCAGTAGAGGTGTCGTTGGGTCGATGTGCGATCCTCAGGTCAAGATATCTGACCCCACAGTCTAGCTGCTCCTTTACTGTCGCCTCCTATAGGACATTATCAGATCATCAACATTATCAGATCGACAACATTATCAGATCAACAACATTATCAGATCATCAACATTATCAGATCAACAACATTATCAGATCGACAACATTATGATCAGATCAACAACATGATCAGATCAACAACTTTATTAACCCAACCAGCACAGAGGGCAAGGTGTACTGCCACCAGGTGTACTGCCACCAGGTGTAAAGTCTGCACCAGAAGTGTTATGCCATCTAGGTCCGGGTGGTCAAACTCAATTCCTTGAGGGTTGTGTCTCTGCTGGTTTTTGTTATTTAGTTTCAATGTGTGTCCAATTAAGATCTAGCCAACCAGATGAGGGGAGTACCTAACTAATCAATGATCTTAATTGACCAATAACGATCAATATCTTGGGGCGGCAGCGTAGCCTAGTGGTTAGAGCGTTGGACTAGTAACCGAAAGGTTGCAAGATCGAATGCCCGAGCTGACAAGGTACAAATGTGTTGTTCTGCCCCTGAACAAGGCAGTTAACCCACTGTCCCTAGGCCGTCATTGTAAATAAGAATTTGTTCTTAACTGACTTGCCTAGTTAAATAAAGGTCAAATCAAAAAAAATAAAGTGCAAGCGAGGAGTAAAAACCACACTGTGCTCCAGAAATGTAGTTTGACTCAGCTGTTAAAAATCATACCTGTGTAACTGCCCATTTATAAACAAACGGTCGTATCAGGGGCTTCATGTATTTGTCTAGCTTCTGCAGTAAATCAGGTTGGGTCAGGTCGACAGGGGAGCGGTCACTCCTATCCAGACAGTAGGTTATAGCATTATGGCTTCCTAAACAGGGAATCAAGGACAGATAGGGGACTGATATTACCAGGTGTATGGCCTAGTACCCATATGATGCCCCTAATTGCCTAGTACCCATATGATGCCCCTAATTGCCTAGTACCCATATGATGCCCCTAAGTGTATGGTCAATGTGTCAGCCTAGTACCCATATGATGCCCCTAAGTGTATGGTCAATGTGTCAGCCTAGTACCCATATGATGCCCCTAAGTGTACGGTCAATGTGTCAGCCTAGTACCCATATGATGCCCCTAAGTGCCTAGTACCCATATGATGCCCCTAAGTGCCTAGTACCCATATGATGCCCCTAAGTGTACGGTCAATGTGTCAGCCTAGTACCCATATGATGCCCCTAAGTGTATGGTCAATGTGTCAGCCTAGTACCCATATGATGCCCCTAAGTGTACGGTCAATGTGTCAGCCTAGTACCCATATGATGCCCCTAAGTGTATGGTCAATGTGTCAGCCTAGTACCCATATGATGCCCCTAAGTGTATGGTCGATGTGTCAGCCTAGTACCCATATGATGCCCCTAAGTGCCTAGTACCCATATGATGCCCCTAAGTGCCTAGTACCCATATGATGCCCCTAAGTGCCTAGTACCCATATGATGCCCCTAAGTGCCTAGTACCCATATGATGCCCCTAAGTGCCTAGTACCCATATGATGCCCCTAAGTATACGGTCAATGTGTTGGTGTTGTGACATAATGCCATCTGATTAAATGCAGCATAACAGCAGTATTGAAATGTGTTTAAAAGCTATGGTGAAGTAATTAATAGTAGATACAGTAGACCAGTTCCTCAGGTGAACGTCCCATAGAGCACAGGGCAGGTGATCCATCCAGGTATCTTACCTGGTACAGCTAGGTTCCTCAGGGGAACGTGCCATAGAGCACAGGGCAGGTGGTCCATCCAGGTATCTTACCTGGTATAGCTAGGTTTCGCAGGGGAATGTCCCATAGAGCATAGGGCAGGTGATCCATCCAGGTATCTTACCTGGTACAGCTAGGTTCCTCAGGGGAACGTCCCATAGAGCACAGGGCAGGTGGTCCATCCAGGTATCTTACCTGGTACAGCTAGGTTCCTCAGGTGAACGTCCCATAGAGCACAGGGCAGGTGATCCATCCAGGTATCTTACCTGGTACAGCTAGGTTCCTCAGGGGAACGTCCCATAGAGCACAGGGCAGGTGGTCCATCCAGGTATCTTACCTGGTACAGCTAGGTTCCTCAGGTGAACGTCCCATAGAGCACAGGGCAGGTGGTCCATCCAGGTATCTTACCTGGTATAGCTAGGTTCCTCAGGGGAACGTCCCATAGAACACAGGGCAGGTGGTCCATCCAGCTGTCCATGGGAAGTTCCTTCAGAGACACCTGCACTTCAGACACCACCTCGGAGGACATTTGTGGGTGCTAAAGATGTACAGTCATATTTCATCAAACACTGTACTGAAATTAATGAATGACTGTCCTCTAATGCATGGACTGTCCTCGAACGAATGACTGTCCTCGAATGGCTGAGGCCTCTGTATATTTTAAATAGTTCTAAAAAAATCTATGAATTCATACAGTATACACATGTCATCCATCTACCATTTAAACTAGGTCAGCCGTCCATCTACCATCTAAACTAGGACAGCCGTCCATCTACCATTTAAACTAGGTCAGCCGTCCATCTACCATTTAAACTAGGACAGCCGTCCATCTACCATTTAAACTAGGACAGCCGTCCATCTACCATTTAAACTAGGACAGCCGTCCATCTACCATTTAAACTAGGTCAGCCGTCCATCTACCATCTAAACTAGGTCAGCCGTCCATCTACCATTTAAACTAGTAGGAAAAAAAGTTTACAAATACACTACCGGTCAAAAGTTTTAGAACACCTACTCATTCAAGGGTTTTTCTTTATTTTTACTATTTTCTACATTGTAGAATAATAGTGAAGACATCAAAACTATGAAATAACACATATGGAATCATGTAGTAACCAAAAAAGTGTTAAATAAATCAAAATATATTTGAGATTTGAGATTCTTCAAATCAAATCGCCACCCTTTGCCTTGATGACAGCTTTGCACACGCTTTGCATTCTCTCAACCAGCATCATGAGGTAGTCACGTGGAATGCATTTGAATTAACAGGCGTGTCTTCTTAAAATTTAAATTGTGGAATGTCTTTCCTTCTTAATTCGTTTGAGCCAATCAGTTGTGTTGTGACACGGTAGAGGTGGTATACAGAAGATAGACCTCATTTGGTAAAAGACCAAGTCCATATTATGACAAGAACAGCTCAAATAAGCAAAGAGAAATGACAGTCCATCATTCCTTTAAGACATGAAGGTCAGTCAATCTGGAAAATTTCAAGAACTTTTAAAGTTTCTTCAAGTGCAGATGCAAAAACCATCAAGCGCTATGATGAAACTGGCTCTCATGAGGACCGCCACAGGAAAGGAAGACCCAGAGTTACCTCTGCTGCAGAGGATAAGTTCATTAGAGTTAACTGCACCTCAGAAATTGCAGCCTAAATAAATGCTTCACAGAGTTCAAGTAACAGACACATCTCAACGTCAACTGTTCAGAGGAGACTGTGTGAATCAGGCCTTCATGGTCGAATTGCTGCAAAGAAACCACAACTAATGGACACCAATAAGGAGGGTGCTCTAGCCAACAAACCTGCAGAGACCTGAAGACACCATTCCAACCTGGAACTGAGCCAGATATACATTCAATCAGCACTAAGGTGTGAAGTAAAAGGCCTTCGGGCCCAACAAGTGTCAGGAGTCTTTGGAGCGTCCGCTGAAGTCCCCTTCTGCTGTTCAAAGACCATCACTGGCATTTTCTACAAGAAATCTGACTCCAGAAATAAAAGCTTGCTTGCTGCACTGCTGCTGGGAGTCCACTGTTCACCGTCTGCCCTGGCCTGTCTCCCCCTGTCTGGTACAGGTACCTCCACCACACTCCCCCCCTCTCTGTTCACCGTCTGCCCTGGCCTGTCTCCCCCTGTCTGGTACAGGTACCTCCACCACACTCCCCCCCTCTCTGTTCACCGTCTGCCCTGGCCTGTCTCCCCCTGTCTGGTACAGGTACCTCCACCACACTCACCCCTCTTTCCCTAGCTTTCGTTCGCCTCCAGCACACAGGCACAGTCGTTATATATTAAATTGTTTTCTTGTGCATTTTGCTGTTTGCCTCATGACTCCTGCACGCTTTGTTGCCTACAAACATTCAAAATTCAAAAAGGCACTCGCACATCTGAGCAAACTGTTTGCAGGTGCATGGCAACAGTTGAACAAGATGAATGAAAAAGGAAACCGCACACTGCTCTTGATAGTATCATTGATCTTTAATAAGCTTATTAAAGCTTTAATAAGACTACAAATGTCCTTTACCCAACCGTGGGACAGACTGTTTGTTCCCACACTCAGGACTCTGACTCTCTATTGGTTACACAGACTTTTGGCCTCCCATCCCATTTTAACCACCTCTCGCCGGCTTTGTATTCATGTCACCTGATGAAATTGCTGTACAATATGATCTTGTTGCCATAGAATGCGCATTCAGATGTCATAAATCAATACTGCAGAGCTCTCCCTGTCCTCTGCCGTGCCCTGATTGTATTACTGTTGATGATATCTGGAAATGTGCATGTACACCCTGGCCCATCTACTGTTGCTAGCCCCAATTCTGACTTGTGCTCTGATATCTGCTTCACTGATTTCTGCTCTTGTAAAAGCCTGGGTTTTCTGCACGTTAACACTAGAAGCTTCTTACCTAAAATGGATCAATTGAAAGTGTGGGTTCACAGCTCCAATCCAGATGTGTTGGTCATTACTGAGACGTGGTTAAGGAAAAGTGTTTTGAATACTGATGTTAACCTTTCTGGTTATAACCTTTTTCGGCAAGACGGTTCTTCCAAAGGTGGGGGAGTGGCCATCTTTACCAGGGATCACCTTCAGTGCTCGGTTGTCTCCACCAAGTCTGTCCCCAAACAATTTGATGTGCTGGTTTTAAGCATTAAACCTTCAAATAGCTCTTTGTTGACTGTTGCTGGGTGCTTATCGTCCTCCATCAGCACCGGCCTGTACCCTACCTGCCCTAAGATCTCTCCTGGCTCCTTACACTAAGTCTGAATTTGTCGTGCAAGGTGCCCTAAACTGGGACATGCTTAAACCACCTGACCAGGTCCTAAATCAATGGGACTCCCTAACTCTTTCTCAGATTATTACCAATCCCACAAGGTAGGACTCCAAACACCCAGAAAAGGCTACTCTCCTCAACGTTATCCTCACAAATAATCCTGATAGGTATCAGTCGTGTTTTCTGTAATGACCTTAGTGATCACTGTTTTACAGCCTCTGTTCGTAATGGCTGCTTAGTGAAACGACCTGTCCTGATTAGTCATAGACACTTGCTACAACACTTTAATGAGAAAGCCTTCCTTCAAGAACTGGTCTCTGTAAAATGGTATAGAATCAGCGTGATCCCCTCTGTCGAAGACGCTTGGACCTTCTTTTTTGATATTTTCAGTGGTATTGTTAACAAACACGCCCTCATAAAGAAAATGAGAATTAAAAACCGGTTCAGCCCCTGGTTCGACCGTGATCTTGCAGAGTTACTCCACCTCAAGAATTGCATTTGGTGAAAGGCTTGGCACACGCATACTCAGGCTGACTGGCTCTCGTTCAGGCAAATGAGAAATAAGTCCACTCAGGCTATCTGGAAGGCCAAAGGAAGTTACTTTAAGGAGCAGTTCTCTCTCTGTGGGTCAAACCCCAAGAAGTTCTGGAAAACGGTTAATTAAAAACCTGGAGAATAAACCCTGCTCCTCACAGCTGCCCAAGTCCCTTAATGATGATGTGGTTGTTACTGACAAGCAGCACATGACTGAGCTCTTTAATCACCACTTCATTAAGTCAGGATTTCCTATTTGACTCAGCCATGCCTCCTTGCCCGTCCAACATTTCCTCATCTCCCACCCCTTCTAATGTGACTATCCCCGATGCTTCTTCCCCTTTCTCCCCTTCCCTGCTGCAAAGTCTCTCCCTGCAGGTGGTCACTGAGTCCGAGGTGCTAAAGGAGCTCCTTAAACTTGACCCCACAAAAAACATCTGGGTCAGATGGTTTAGACCCTTTCTTCTTTAAGGCTGCTGCCCCTATCATAAAGGTATCTGACCTTGTCAACCTCTCTCTCCTTTCTGGGGAGGTTCCCATTGCTTGGAAGGCAGCCACAGTTCGTCCTTTATTTAAAGGGGGAGATCAAGCTGATCCTAACTGTTACAGGCATATTTCTATTTTGCCCTGTTTATCAAAAGTGTTTGAGAAACTTGTCAATAATCAACTGACTGGCTTTCTGGATGTCTGTAGTATTCTCTCTGGTATGCAATCTGGTTTCCGTTCAGGTTATGGATGTGTCACTGCACTGTGTCACTCCTCAATGATGTCACCATTGCCCTTGATTCAAAGCAATATTGTGCTGCTATTTTTATTGACTTTGCCAAAGCTTTTGCTATGGTAGACCATTCCATTCTTGTGGGCCGGCTAAGGAGTATTGGTGTCTCTGAGGGGTCTTTGGCCTGGTTTGCTAACTACCTCTCTCAAAGAGTGCAGTGTATAAAAGTCAGAAAATCTCCTGTCTCAGCCACTGCCTGTCACCAAGGGAGTTCCCCAAGGCTCGATCCTCGGCCCCACGCTCTTCTTAATGTACATCAACAACATAGCTCAGGCAGTAGGAAGCTCTCTCATCCATATATATGCAGAAGATACAGTCTTATACTCAGCTGGCCCCTCCCCGGATTATGTGTTAAATGCTCTACAACAAAGCGTTCTTAGTGTCCAACAAGCTTTCCCTGCCCTTAACCTTGTTCTGAACACCTCCAAAACAAAGGTCATGTGGTTTGGTAAGAAGAATGCCCCTCTCCCCACCGGTGTGATTACTGTCTCTGAGGGTTTAGAGCTTGAGGTAGTCACCTCATACAAGTACTTGGGAGTATGGCTAGACGGTACACTGTCCTCTCAACACATATCAAAGCTGTAGGCTAAAATTAAATCTACTCGGTTTCCTCTCTCCTCTTTCACCCTAGCTGCCAAACTAACCCTGATTCAGATGACCATCCTACCCATGCTAGATTACAGAGACCTAATTTATAGATCAGCAGGTAAGGGTGCTCTCGAGCAGCTAGATGTTCTTTACCATTCGGACATCAGATTTGCCACCAATGCTCCTTATAGGACACATCACTGCACTCTACACTCCTCTGTAAACTGGTCATCTCTGTATACCTGTCGCAAGACCCACTGGTTGATGCTTATTTATAAAACCCTCTTAGGACTCACTCCCCCCTATCTGAGATATCTTCTGCAACCCTCATCCTCCACATACAACACCCCCCCTATCTGAGATATCTACTGCAGCCTCATCCTCCACATACAACACCCGTTCTGCCAGTCACATTCTGTTAAAGATCCCCAAAGCACACACATCCTTGGGTCGCTCCTCTTTTAAGTTTGCTGCAGCTAGCGACTGGAACGAGCTGCAACAAACACTCAAACTGGACAGTTTTATCTCCATCTCTTCATTCAAAGACTCAATCATGGACACTCTTACTGACAGTTGTGGCTGCTTTGTGTGATGTATTGTTGTCTCTACATTCTTGCCCTTTGTGCTGTTGTCTGTGCCCAATAATGTTTGTACCATGTTTTGTGCTGCTACCATGTTGTTGTTATGTTGTGTTGCTACCTTGCTATGTTGTTGTCTTAGGTCTCTCTTTATGTAGTGTTGTGTTGTCTCTCTTGTTGTGATGTGTGTTTTATCCTATATTTATATTGTATTTATTTATTTGAATCTCAGGAGGCCTTTTGGTAGGCCGTCATTGTAAATAAGAATTTGTTCTTAACTGACTTGCCTTGCTAAATATAAATATTTAAAAATAAAAATAAATGTATAATTTTTTTTTTTTTTAATCTATTCTAAAATTTGAGTGAAAGAGCATCAGTTTCATTTGGACTGTTTATGATATTAAGGAACAATTCTCATCTCCATTGTGAGTCATATTTACAGTTATCCAATCACCTCAGCCCAAATCTGACTGAGTAAGTGTTGTCAGATGTATGGGGACAAATAACCTGTATCCAAGTGCATTTCTGGTTCATTCTCACTGCATAACCATCATCATGAAAAAGCGTAACCCAGTCACGGTTATTCTAGTCTTAATGTGAGCAATAGGTCTGGTCACCTCTCTTGGCATCAAAGTCACTTTGACAACATTTTCCAGCTTTAACACACTTTTACACAGGGCTTCCTGACAAATAATACAGTGAAGAGATATCAATTCCTCAGAGTTACGGCTTTCTTCTTTTAATTTGTAATATTTTTAGTAGGCCAATGTTTTTACCGGTTAGATTTGGTGATCCGTCTGTTGTGACGTGTCAGTTTGCTCCACGGTAGATTCATTTTTCCCAAAACAGGCAGACACCCTGTCATATAAGTCAGAGCCCCTGGTTGTTCCCGTCATTGATTCCATCGCAGGAAGTTCTTCTGTTATTTCAAAGTTCTCATTTCTTAAATGTATTTTAAAAAATGAAAAGTTGAGCGGTGTCTCCGATGTCAGGACCCTCATCCAATAGAAAAAAAGATTGAAGGCATCTGCTTTTTTCCTCAACTCTGAGATTAGCTCCTCACCTATCACTTCCACACGCCTGGTGATGGTTCTGCGTGATAAGCTAATTTACTCAAATTGGCTTTTACTCTCAGGACAAAGTCCACCACACACTCTTTCACAAACTTCCCTTCAGCAAAAGGCTTGCGATGCTTTGTGATGTTATGTGCCACGACGTAGCTTGCCTTAGTTACGCAGTCTAGAGTTTTGAGGCCTTCCTTGCCTTTTCCTGAGAGGACAGGTTGCTAGCGTAGTTAGCTTGCATGCTTGAAAAATGACAATTGAGATTACATTCCTTAAAAATGGTGCCAGTGTGGTGCCAGGACAACAGCCTCTCCCTCAATGTGATCAAGACAAAGGAGCTGATCGTGGACTACAGGAAAAGGCGGGCCGAACAGGCCCCCATTAACATCAACGGGGCTGAAGTGGAGCGGGTCGAGAGTTTCAAGTTGGTGTCTACATCACCAACGAAACATTATGGTCCAAACACACCAAGATAGTTGTGAAGAGGGCATGACAACATCGTTTCCCCCTCAGGAGAAAAGATTTGGCATGGGTCCCCAGATCTTCAAAAAGTTCTACAGTTGCACCAGAGAGCATCCTGACCGGTTGCATCACCGCCGGGTATGGTCACTGCTCGGCATCTGACCTTAAGGCGCTACAGAGGGTACTGCGTACGGCCCAGTACATCACTGGTGCTAAGCTTCCTGCCATCCAGGACCTAGATACCAGGCGGTGTCAGAGGAAAGCCCAAAGAATTGTCAAAGACTCCAGTCCCCAAAGTCATAGACTGTTTTCTCTGCTACCGCCCGGCAAGCGGTACCGGAGCGCCAAGTCTAGGACCAAAAGGCTCCTTAACAGCTTCTACCCCCAAGCCATAAGACTGCTGAACAATTTATCAAATCGCCACTGGACTATTACATTGACACCCCCCCTTTGGTTTTTTACACTGCTGCTACTCGCTGTTTATTATCTATGCAGTCACTTCACCCCCACCTACATGTACAAAGTATCTCAACTAACCTGTACCCCAGAACATTGACTCAGTAGGGTACCCCCTGTATATAGCCTCCACACTGACTCTGTACCGGTACCCCCTGTATATATCCTCCACATTGACTCTGTACCGGTACCCCCTGTATATAGCCTCCACATTGACTCTGTACCGGTACCCCCTGTATATAGCCTCCACACTGACTCTGTACCGGTACCCCCTGTATATATCCTCCACATTGACTCTGTACCGTAACACCCTGTATATAGCCTCCACACTGACTCGGTACCGGTAGCCCATGTATATAACCTCCACATTGACTCTGTACCGGTACCCCCTGTATATAGCCTCCACATTGACTCTGTACCGGTACCCCCTGTATATAGCCTCCACATTGACTCTGTACCGGTACCCCCTGTATATAGCCTCCACATTGACACTGTACCGGTACCCCCTGTATATAGCCTCCACATTGACACTGTACCGGTACCCCCTGTATATAGCCTCCACATTGACTCTGTACCGGTACCCCCTGTACATAGCATCGTTATTGTTATTTTATTGTGTTACTTTTAATAATTTTTTTACTTTAGTTTATTTGATAAATATTTTCTTAACTCTATTTCTTGAACTGCACTGTTGGTTACGGGCTTGTAAGTAAGTATTTCTGACTTCAACTGTACATAAAGGTATGGGGACACCCCTTCAAATCAGTGGATTCGGCTATTTCAGCCAAACCCATTGCTCATCAGTATATAAAATCGAGCACACAGCCATGTAATCTCCATAGTCAAACATTGGCAGTAGAATGGCCTTACTGAAGAGCTCTGTGACTTTCAACGTGGCACCGTCATAGGATGCCACCTTTCCAACAAGTCAGGTTGTCCAATTTCTGCCCTGCTAGAGCTGGCCCGGTCAACTCTAAGCGCTCTTATTGTGAAGTGGACACATCTAGGAGCAACAACAGCTAAGCTGCGAAGTGGTAGGCCACACAAGCTCACAGAACAGGACCGTGAAGTGGTAGGCCACACAAGCTCACAGAACAGGACCGTGAAGTGGTAGGCCACACAAGCTCACAGAACAGGACCGTGAAGTGGTAGGCCACACAAGCTCACAGAACAGGACCGTGAAGTGGTAGGCCACACAAGCTCACAGAACAGGACCGTGAAATGGTAGGCCACACAAGCTCACAGAACAGGACCGTGAAGTGGTAGGCCACACAAGCTCACAGAACAGGACCGTGAAGTGGTAGGCCACACAAGCTCACAGAACAGGACCGTGAAGTGGTAGGCCACACAAGCTCACAGAACAGGACCGTGAAGTGGTAGGCCACACAAGCTCACAGAACAGGACCGTGAAGTGGTAGGCCACACAAGCTCACAGAACAGGACCGTGAAGTGGTAGGCCACACAAGCTCACAGAACAGGACCGTGAAGTGGTAGGCCACACAAGCTCACAGAACAGGACCGTGAAGTGGTAGGCCACACAAGCTCACAGAACAGGACCGTGAAGTGGTAGGCCACACAAGCTCACAGAACAGGACCGTGAAGTGGTAGGCCACACAAGCTCACAGAACAGGACCGTGAAGTGGTAGGCCACACAAGCTCACAGAACAGGACCGTGAAGTGGTAGGCCACACAAGCTCACAGAACAGGACCGTGAAGTGGTAGGCCACACAAGCTCACAGAACAGGACCGTGAAGTGGTAGGCCACACAAGCTCACAGAACAGGACCGTGAAGTGGTAGGCCACACAAGCTCACAGAACAGGACCGTGAAGTGGTAGGCCACACAAGCTCACAGAACAGGACCGTGAAGTGGTAGGCCACACAAGCTCACAGAACAGGACCGTGAAGTGGTAGGCCACACAAGCTCACAGAACAGGACCGTGAAGTGGTAGGCCACACAAGCTCACAGAACAGGACCGTGAAGTGGTAGGCCACACAAGCTCACAGAACAGGACCGTGAAGTGGTAGGCCACACAAGCTCACAGAACAGGACCGTGAAGTGGTAGGCCACACAAGCTCACAGAACAGGACCGTGAAATGGTAGGCCACACAAGCTCACAGAACAGGACCGTGAAGTGGTAGGCCACACAAGCTCACAGAACAGGACCGTGAAGTGGTAGGCCACACAAGCTCACAGAACAGGACCGTGAAGTGGTAGGCCACACAAGCTCACAGAACAGGACCGTGAAGTGGTAGGCCACACAAGCTCACAGAACAGGACCGTGAAGTGGTAGGCCACACAAGCTCACAGAACAGGACCGTGAAGTGGTAGGCCACACAAGCTCACAGAACAGGACCGTGAAGTGGTAGGCCACACAAGCTCACAGAACAGGACCGTGAAGTGGTAGGCCACACAAGCTCACAGAACAGGACCGTGAAGTGGTAGGCCACACAAGCTCACAGAACAGGACCGTGAAGTGGTAGGCCACACAAGCTCACAGAACAGGACCGTGAAGTGGTAGGCCACACAAGCTCACAGAACAGGACCGTGAAGTGGTAGGCCACACAAGCTCACAGAACAGGACCGTGAAGTGGTAGGCCACACAAGCTCACAGAACAGGACCGTGAAGTGGTAGGCCACACAAGCTCACAGAACAGGACCGTGAAATGGTAGGCCACACAAGCTCACAGAACAGGACCGTGAAATGGTAGGCCACACAAGCTCACAGAACAGGACCGTGAAGTGGTAGGCCACACAAGCTCACAGAACAGGACCGTGAAGTGGTAGGCCACACAAGCTCACAGAACAGGACCGTGAAGTGGTAGGCCACACAAGCTCACAGAACAGGACCGTGAAGTGGTAGGCCACACAAGCTCACAGAACAGGACCGTGAAGTGGTAGGCCACACAAGCTCACAGAACAGGACCGTGAAGTGGTAGGCCACACAAGCTCACAGAACAGGACCGTGAAGTGGTAGGCCACACAAGCTCACAGAACAGGACCGTGAAATGGTAGGCCACACAAGCTCACAGAACAGGACCGTGAAGTGGTAGGCCACACAAGCTCACAGAACAGGACCGCTGAAGCGTGTAGCGCATAAAAATAGTCTGTCCTCGGTTGCAACAATCACTACTGAGTTCCAAACTGCCTCTGGAAGCAACGTCAGCACAATAACTGTTCGTCGGGAGCTTCATGAAATGGGTTTCCATGGCCGAGCAGCCGCACACAAGCCTAAGATCACCATGCGTAACGCCAAGCGTTGGCTGGAGTGGTGTAAAGCTCGTCGCAATTGGACTCTGGACCAGTGGAAACGCATTCTCTGGAGTGATGAGTCACGCTTCACCATCTGGCAGTCCGACGGAAAAATCTGGTTTGGCCGATGCCAGGAGAAAGCTACCTGCTCGACGGCATAGTGCCAACTGTAAAGTTTGGTGGAGGAGGAATAATGCTCTGGGGCTGTTTTCATGGTTCGGGCTAGACCCCTTAGTTCCAGTGAAGGGAAATCTTAATGCTACAGCATACAATGACATTCTAGACAATTCTGTGCTTCCAACTTTGTGCTGTAGAAGAACTTGACTGGCCTGCACAGAGCCCTGACTTTGGGATGAATTGGAATGACGACTACAAGCCAGGCCTAATTCCCCAACATCAGTGCCTGACCTCACTAATGCTCGTGGCTGAATGGAAGCAAGTCCCCGCAGCAATGTTCCAACATCTAGTTGAAAGCCTTCCCAGAAAAGTGGAGGCTGTTATAACAGCAAAGTGGAGGACCAACTCCATATTAATGCCATGATTGAATGAGATGTTCAACGAGCAGGTGTCCACATAGTTTTGGTCATGTAGTGTGTGTATATACATATTTCCTTTTTTTGTTATATTTTCATTACAATGAAACAACCTACATACTTACGTTTCAAATTATGCAGCACGAGCTGCCAGCTGCTGACCAATCCAGTTTTAAAAGAAACGGTGGTATGGGTGACTGAAAAAAGCCAAAAGGGTGTCCCACAAAACGACGTCTATTCCAAAAAACACTGAAGGTGGGAACAGAGAAAAGAAAACTAGTCTCTATAGTACGCGGTGTCAAATCAAGTGCACTTTGCGAGTACTTGTCCGATGCTTGCCTGTAATATGCGCTGGTATCATACGGAAGCCGGCCCAGTCTGCTCCTTCAGAGACCTTCTTTCCATCACCGGTGTCTTTATGGGTCTATCGTTTTTGCCAAATATGAAACTGTACATACATGATTATATTAGCGGAGACCTTTTTCTTTTTTTCCGGAATAGTAATTTTCTTCCGGACCGACCGGTCCCCAGGCTACGCTAGTTTAGTGAAGGCGGCACGAGTATTCTGCCTGCAACACAAATTATGACGTCGAGCTCGTATGGTAATGAGGAAACCTTAAAAATAAAAGCCCGCATTTCTAATCATTGCAATGTGGATAACACATTCAAAAGACATATCATTTTTCATCAACGGACATTTTTTATCGTGCCAACAAGAAAAAGCATTAAGTAATTTGGGGGGAAAAAAATAGACAGATAAAAAAATAGATAGATAAAAAATAGATAGATAAAAAATAGATGGTTTTAAAACCTTTAAGACGAATAATTTAAAAAATACAATGTTGACGCTAGTATGTTGAGAATATTAGTTTGTAGAGAAACCTTTTCTACCTGTCTCAGCTAAAGTGGGGTGGTAAGTACTCAGTGGGGTTTCTACTAAACACATATGATTATAGCGCCTGTGTGAAAGGTTGCGTCAATCAAATCTGGTATCAGGATAAAATGTGATTCAGAGTCACTGATTATACTATAATTATCTTTATTTAACACAAGTGATAAATGGTAAATGCAATTTTCGTATATACGGGTTCACTGTATCACCACGCAGGGTAAAGCAGAGAACTGACTGAAATAGTACAGACATCTTCTTTTATACTGTTCCAGAGTTAGTTCCAACTTTAGAGTTGGCCTGTCACAGTAGAGGCTTAGCGTGGTTTTAAACTTGCTAGCCTATCGGTGGTGTCCAGTCACAGCACTCAGGATTGAAATGTCCGGAATGGTTCTTGTGAAGATTGAGCTGATTTGTTGGTTTCTACTCATTCCTCCGTTCCTGTTTTCTTGTTATTCAGCATTTTCCCTACACATTCCTCAGTTCCTGTTTTCTTGTTATTCAGCATTTTTCCATCTTGTCTCAACCTTGTGGTTTGCCCAGTCGACACCCTAGATTAACAACAGCCTTTCTGCAGTCACGCTATGTTTTGTGATTAACATGTCCTACTATGTTAAGGCATATATACTAATATAAGGCATATATTTATGTTAAAAGAGAACAAAACCATCCTTCACACCTGTCAGCTAAAGACACGGTCCCCTATTTCTACCTCCTAGCCAACATGGCAGTTTTTTGGGGGGTTTGTTCTTACATTATTTGCTCAGAACGTTTATCATATTATTACCTACAGCTGGAAATTACTTTTGGACATTAGATCAGCGGTCACTCACCAGAAATTTGAGCAGAAATTCGACTTCCCTGACCTGGATCCTCTGTTTGAACTTACAGCTCTGTTCATCCCAGGGGCTGCACCAAAAACACTGACACCGGAGAAGAGGAAGAAGAAGTGGGCCCTAGTCAGACTCGGGAGAAGAGGAACATGAAGTGGGCTCTAGTCAGACTCGGGAGAAGAGGAACATGAAGTGGGCCCTAGTCAGACTCGGGAGACGAGGAACAAGAAGTGGGCCCTAGTCAGACTCAGGTGGCTGCACACCATCCACCACATCAGAGTATATTACTCGCTAACATTTAGTCCCTGGACAATAAAGTAGACAAACTCAGGGCGAGAATCTTATTCCAGAGAAACATCAGGGACTGTAACATACTGTTTACAGAATCATGGCTCTCTCCGGATATTGTCTACGTTCATTCAGCCAGCAGAGTTCTCCATCCATCGTGCAGGCCCGGAAGCCATAAGACTCCTGAACATCTAATCAAATGGCTACCCAGACTATTTGCATTGCCCCCCTCTTTTACACCGCTGCTACTCTGCTATTATCTATGCATAGTCACTTTAATAACTCTACCTACAGTTGAAGTTGGAAGTTTACATACACCTTAGCCAAATACATTTAAACTCAGTATTTCACAATTCCTGAAAGTCCTCCTCTGTACCGGTACCCCCTGTATATAGTCTCCACATTGACTCTGTACCGGTACCCCCTGTATATAGCCTCCACATTGACTCTGTACCGGTACCCCCTGTATATAGCCTCCACATTGACTCTGTACCGGTACCCCCTGTATATAGCCTCCACATTGACTCTGTACCGGTACCCCCTGTATATAGCCTCCACATTGACTCTGTACCGGTACCCCCTGTATATAGCCTCCACATTGACTCTGTACCGGTACCCCCTGTATATAGTCTCCACATTGACTCTGTACCGGTACCCCCTGTATATAGCCTCCACATTGACTCTGTACCGGTACCCCCTGTATATAGCCTCCACATTGACTCTGTACCGGTACCCCCTGTATATAGCCTCCACATTGACTCTGTACCGGTACCCCCTGTATATAGCCTCCACATTGACTCTGTACCGGTACCCCCTGTATATAGCCTCCACATTGACTCTGTACCGGTACCCCCTGTATATAGTCTCCACATTGACTCTGTACCGGTACCCCCTGTATATAGTCTCCACATTGACTCTGTACCGGTACACCCTGTATATAGCCTCCACATTGACTCTGTACCGGTACCCCCTGTATATACAGTGGGGCAAAAAAGTATTTAGTCAGCCACCAATTGTGCAAGTTCTCCCACTTAAAAAGATGAGAGAGGCCTGTAACTTTCATCATAGGTACACTTCAACTATGACAGACAAAATGAGAAAAAAAATTCCAGAAAATCACATTGTAGGATTTTTAATGAATTTATTTGCAAATTATGGTGGAAAATAAGTATTTGGTCAATAACAAAAGTTTATCTCAATACTTTGTTATATACCCTTTGTTGGCAATGACAGAGGTCAAACGTTTTCTGTAAGTCTTCACAAGGTTTTCACACACTGTTGCTGGTATTTTGGCCCATTCCTCCATGCAGATCTCCTCTAGAGCAGTGATGTTTTGGGGCTGATGCTGGGCAACACAGACTTTCAACTCCCTCCAAAGATTTTCTATGGGGTTGAGATCTGGAGACTGGCTAGGCCACTCCAGGACCTTGAAATGCTTCTTACGAAGCCACTCCTTCGTTGCCCGGGCGGTGTGTTTGGGATCATTGTCATGCTGAAAGACCCAGCCACGTTTCATCTTCAATGCCCTTGCTGATGGAAGGAGGTTTTCACTCAAAATCTCACGATACATGGCCCCATTCATTCTTTCCTTTACACGGATCAGTCGTCCTGGTCCCTTTGCAGAAAAACAGCCCCAAAGCATGATGTTTCCACCCCCATGCTTCACAGTAGGTATGGTGTTCTTTGGATGCAACTCAGCATTCTTTGTCCTCCAAACACGACGAGTTGAGTTTTTACCAAAAAGTTATATTTTGGTTTCATCTGACCATATGACATTCTCCCAATCTTCTTCTGGATCATCCAAATGCTCTCTAGCAAACTTCAGACGGGCCTGGACATGTACTGGCTTAAGCAGGGGGACACGTCTGGCACTGTAGGATTTGAGTTCCTGGCGGCGTAGTGTGTTACTGATGGTAGGCTTTGTTACTTTGGTCCCAGCTCTCTGCAGGTCATTCACTAGTTCCCCCCGTGTGGTTCTGGGATTTTTGCTCACCGTTCTTGTGATCATTTTGACCCCACGGGGTGAGATCTTGCGTGGAGCCCCAGATCGAGGGAGATTATCAGTGGTCTTGTATGTCTTCCATTTCCTAATAATTGCTCCCACAGTTGATTTCTTCAAACCAAGCTGCTTACCTATTGCAGATTCAGTCTTCCCAGCCTGGTGCAGGTCTACAATTTTGTTTCTGGTGTCCTTTGACAGCTCTTTGGTCTTGGCCATAGTGGAGTTTGGAGTGTGACTGTTTGAGGTTGTGGACAGGTGTCTTTTATACTGATAACAAGTTCAAACAGGTGCCATTAATACAGGTAACGAGTGGAGGACAGAGGAGCCTCTTAAAGAAGAAGTTACAGGTCTGTGAGAACCAGAAATCTTGCTTGTTTGTAGGTGACCAAATACTTATTTTCCACCATAATTTGCAAATACATTCATTAAAAATCCTACAATGTGATTTTCTGGATTGTTTTTTCTCATTTTGTCTGTCATAGTTGAAGTGTACCTATGATGAAAATTACAGGCCTTTCTCATCTTTTTAAGTGGGAGAACTTGCACAATTGGTGGCTGACTAAATACTTTTTTGCCCCACTGTACAGTGGGGAGAACAAGTATTTGATACACTGCCGATTTTGCAGGTTTTCCTACTTACAAAGCATGTAGAGGTCTGTAATTTTTATCATAGGTACACTTCAACTGTGAGAGACGGAATCTAAAACAAAAATCCAGAAAATCACATTGTATGATTTTTAAGTAATTAATTTGCATTTTATTGCATGACATAAGTATTTGATCACCTACCAACCAGTAAGAATTCCGGCTCTCACAGACCTGTTAGTTTTTCTTTAAGAAGCCCTCCTGTTCTCCACTCATTACCTGTATTAACTGCACCTGTTTGAACTCGTTACCTGTATAAAAGACACCTGTCCACACACTCAATCAAACAGACTCCAACCTCTCCACAATGGCCAAGACCAGAGAGCTGTGTAAGGACATCAGGGATAAAATTGTAGACCTGCACAAGGCTGGGATGGGCTACAGGACAATAGGCAAGCAGCTTGGTGAGAAGGCAACAACTGTTGGCGCAATTATTAGAAAATAGAAGAAAATAGAAGAAGTTCAAGATGATGGTCAATCACCCTCGGTCTGGGGCTCCATGCAAGATCTCACCTCGTGGGGCATCAATGATCATGAGGAAGGTGAGGGATCAGCCCAGAACTACACGGCAGGACCTGGTCAATGACCTGAAGAGAGCTGGGACCACAGTCTCAAAGAAAACCATTAGTAACACACTACGCCGTCATGGATTAAAATCCTGCAGCGCACACAAGGTCCCCCTGCTCAAGCAGGCGCATGTCCAGGCCCGTCTGAAGTTTGCCAATGACCATCTGGATGATCCAGAGGAGGAATGGGAGAAGGTCATGTGGTCTGATGATTCAAAAATAGAGCTTTTTGGTCTAAACTCCACTCGCCGTGTTTGGAGGAAGAAGAAGGATGAGTACAACCCCAAGAACACCATCCCAACCGTGAAGCATGGAGGTGGAAACATCATTCTTTGGGGATGCTTTTCTGCAAAGAGGACAGGACGACTGCACCGTATTGAGGGGAGGATGGATGGGGCCATGTATTGCGAGATTTTAGCCAACAACCTCCTTCCCTCAGTAAGAGCATTGATGATGGGTCGTGGCTGGGTCTTCCAGTATGACAACGACCCGAAACACACAGCCAGGGCAACTAAGGAGTGGCTCCGTAAGAAGTATCTCAAGGTCCTGGAGTGGCCTAGCCAGTCTCCAGACCTGAACCCAATAGAAAATCTTTGGAGGGAGCTGAAAGTCCGTATTGCCCAGCGACTACCCCGAAACCTGAAGGATCTGGAGAAGGTCTGTATGGAGGAGTGGGCCAAAATCCCTGCTGCAGTGTGTGCAAACCTGGTCAAGAACTACAGGAAACGTATGATCTCTGTAATTGCAAACAAACGATTCTGTACCAAATATTAAGTTCTGCTTTTCTGATGTATCAAATACTTATGTCATGCAATAAAATGCTAATTAATTACTTAAAAATCATACAATGTGATTTTCGGGATTTTTGTTTTAGATTCCGTCTCTCACAGTTGAAGTGTACCTATGATAAAAAATTACAGACCTCTACATGCTTTTTAAGTAGGAAAATCTGCAAAATCGGCAGTGTATCAAATACTTGTTCTCCCCACTGTAGCCTCCACATTGACTCTGTACCGGTACCCCCTGTATATAGCCTCCACATTGACTCTGTACCGGAACCCCCTGTATATAGCCTCCACATTGACTCTGTACCGGTACCCCCTGTATATAGCCTCCATATTGACTCTGTACCGGTACCCCCTGTATATAGCCTCCACATTGACTCTGTACCGGAACCCCCTGTATATAGCCTCCACATTGACTCTGTACCGGTACCTCCTGTATATAGCCTCCACATTGACTCTGTACCGGTACCCCCTGTATATAGCCTCCACATTGACTCTGTACCGGTACCCCCTGTATATAGCCTCCACATTGACTCTGTACCGGAACCCCCTGTATATAGTCTCCACATGGACTCTGTACCGGTACCTCCTGTATATAGCCTCCACATTGACTCTGTACCGGTACCCCCTGTATATAGCCTCCACATTGACTCTGTACCGGTACACCCTGTATATAGCCTCCACATTGACTCTGTACCGGTACCCCCTGTATATAGCCTACACATTGACTCTGTACGGTACCCCCTGTATATAGCCTACACATTGACTCTGTACCGGTACTCCCTGTATATAGCCTCCACATTGACTCTGTACCGGTACCCCTGTATATAGCCTCCACATTGACTCTGTACCGGTACCTCCTGTATATAGCCTCCACATTGACTCTGTACCGGTACCCCCTGTATATAGCCTCCACATTGACTCTGTACCGGTACCCCCTGTATATAGTCTCCACATTGACTCTGTACCGGTACCCCCTGTATATAGCCTCCACATTGACTCTGTATCGGTACCTCCTGTATATAGCCTCCACATTGACTCTGTACCGGTACCCCCTGTATATAGCCTCCACATTGACTCTGTACCGGTACCCCCTGTATATATCCTCCACATTGACTCTGTACCGGTACCCCCTGTATATAGCCTCCACATTGACTCTGTATCGGTACCCCCTGTATATAGCCTCCACATTGACTCTGTACCGGTACCCCCTGTATATAGCCTCCACATTGACTCTGTACCGGTACCCCCTGTATATAGCCTCCACATTGACTCTGTACCGGTACCCCCTGTATATAGTCTCCACATTGACTCTGTACCGGTACCCCCTGTATATAGCCTCCACATTGACTCTGTATCGGTACCCCCTGTACAGTGAGGGAAAAAAGTATTTGATCCCCTGCTGATTTTGTTCGTTTGCCCACTGACATTGAAATGATCAGTCTGTAATTTTAATGGTAGGTTTATTTGAACAGTGAGAGACAGAATATCAACAAAAAAATCCAGAAAAACGCATGTCAAAAATTTTATAAATTGATTTGCATTTTAATGAGGGAAATAAGTATTTGACCCCTCTGCAAAACATGACTTAGTACTTGGTGGCAAAACCCTTGTTGGCAATCACAGAGGTCAGATGTTTCTTGTAGTTGGCCACCAGGTTTGCACACATCTCAGGAGGGATTTTGTCCCACTCCTCTTTGCAGATCTTCTTCAAGTCATTAAGGTTTCGAGGCTGACGTTTGGCAACTCGAACCTTCAGCTCCCTCCACAGATTTTCTATGGGATTAAGGTCTGGAGACTGGCTAGGCCACTCCAGGACCTTAATGTGCTTTTTCTTGAGCCACTCCTTTGCTGCCTTGGCCGTGTGTTTTGGGTCATTGTCATGCTGGAATACCCATCCACGACCCATTTTCAATACCCTGGCTGAGGGAAGGAGGTTTTCACCCAAGATTTGACGGTACATGGCCCCGTCCATCGTCCCTTTGATGCGGTGAAGTTGTACCTGTACCCCTTAGCAGAAAAACACCGCCAAAGCATAATGTTTCCACCTCCATGTTTGACGGTGGGGATGGTTTCTTGGGGTCATAGGCAGCATTCCTCCTCCTCCAAACACGACAAGTTGAGTTGATGCCAAAGAACTCCATTTTGGTCTCGTCTGACCACAACACGTTCACCCAGTTGTCCTCTGAATCATTCAGATGTTCATTAGCAAACTTCAGACGGGCATGTATATGTGCTTTCTTGAGCAGGGGGACCTTGCGGGCGCTGCAGGATTTCAGTCCTTCACGGCGTAGTGTGTTACCAATTGTTTTCTTGGTGACTATGGTCCCAGCTGCCTTGATATCATTGACAAGATCCTCCTGTGTAGTTCTGGGCTGATTCCTCACCATTCTCATGATCATTGCAACTCCACGAGGTGAGATCTTGCATGGAGCCCTAGGCCAAGGGAGATTGACAGTTATTTTGTGTTTCTTCCATTTGCGAATAATCGCACCAACTGTTGTCACCTTCTCACCAAGCTGCTTGGCAGTGGTCTTGTAGCCCATTCCAGCCTTGTGTAGATCTACAATCTTGTCCCTGACATCCTTGGAGAGCTCTTTGGTCTTGGCCATGGTGGAGAGTTTGGAATCTGATTGATTGATTGCTTCTGTGGACAGGTGTCTTTTATACAGGTAAGAAACTGAGATTAGGAGCACTCCCTTTAAGAGTGTGCTCCTAATCTCAGCTCGTTACCTGTATGAAAGACACCTGGGAGCCAGAAATCTTTCTGATTGAGAGGGGGTCAAATACTTATTTCCCTCATTAAAATGCAAATCAATTTATAACATTTTTGACATGCGTTTTTCTGGATATTTTTGTTGTTATTCTGTCTCTCACTGTTCAAATAAACCTACCATTAAAATTATAGACTGATCATTTCTTTGTCAGTGGGCAAACGTACAAAATCAGCAGGGGATCAAATACTTTTTTCCCTCACTGTATATAGCCTCCACATTGACTCTGTACCGGTACCCCCTGTATATAGTCTCCACATTGACTCTGTACCGGTACACCCTGTATATAGCCTCCACATTGACTCTGTACCGGTACCCCCTGTATATAGCCTACACATTGACTCTGTACCCCCTGTATATAGCCTACACATTGACTCTGTACCGGTACCCCCTGTATATAGCCTACACATTGACTCTGTACCCCCTGTATATAGCCTACACATTGACAATACAGGGGGTTTCTTCCGGGATGGCTACAAGGCCCTCCCCCACCCTCCCTTGGGCAAATCAGATCACACATCCATTCTGCTCCTCCACACCTACAGGCAGAAACTTAAAACAGGAACACACCATGATTTACTATCTATACACACCCACCATGATATACTGTCCATACACACCATGATATACTGTCTATACACACCATGATATACTGTTTATACACACTAGAGGTCGACCGATTTAATCGGAATGGCCGATTAATTATGGCCGATTTCAAGTTTTCATAACAATCGGAAATCATTATTTTTGGACGCCGATTTAGATTTTTTTTTTTTACACCTTTATTTAATTAACTTGGCAAGTCAGTTAAGAACACATTCTTATTTTCAATGACGGCCTAGGAACGGTGGGTTAACTGCCTTGTTCAGGGGCAGAACGACAGATTTTGACCTTGTCAGCTCAGGGATTCAATCTTGCAACCTTACAGTTAACTAGTCCAACGCTCTAACCACCTGATTACATTGCACTCCACGAGGAGCCTGCCTGTTACGCGAATGCAGTAAGAAGCCAAGGTAAGTTGCTAGCTAGCATTAAACTTATCTTATAAAAAACAATCAATCAATCATAATCACTAGTTATAACTACACATGGTTGATGATATTACTAGTTTATCTAGCGTGTCCTGCATTGCATATAATCGATGCAGTGGCATTCACGAAAAAGGACTGTCGTTGCTCCAACCTGTACCTAACCATAAACATCAATGCCTTTATTAAAATCAATACACACAAGTATATATTTTTAAACCTGCATATTTAGCTAAAAGAAATCCAGGTTAGCGGGCAATATTAACCAGGTGAAATTGTGTGACTTCTCTTGCGTTCATTGCACGCAGAGTCAGGGTATATGCAACAGTTTGGGCCGCCTGGCTCGTTGTGAACTAATTTGCCAGAATTTTACATAATTATGACATAACATTGAAGGTTGTACAATGTAACAGGAATATTTAGACTGATGGATGCCACCTGTTAGATAAAATACGGAACGGTTCCATATTTCACTGAAAGAATAAACTTCTTGTTTTCGAGATGATAGTTTCCGGATTTGACCATATTAATGACCTAAAGCTCGTATTTCTGTGTGTTATTATGTTATAATTAAGTGATTTGATAGAGCAGTCTGACTGAGCGATGGTAGGCAGCAGCAGGCTCGTAAGCATTCATTCAAACAGCACTTTCGTGCGTTTTTCCAGCAGCTCTTCACTGTGCTTCAAGCATTGAGCTGTTTATGACTTCAAGCCTATCAACTCCCGAGATTAGGCTGGTGTAACCGATGTGAAATGGCTAGCTAGTTAGCAGGGTGCGCGCTAATAGCGTTTCAAACGTCACTCGCTCTGAGACTTGGAGTAGTTGTTCCCCTTGCTCTGCATGAGGTAACGCTGCTTCGAGGGTGGCTGTTGTCGATGTGTTCCTGGTTTGAACCCAGGTAGCGGCGAGAAGAGGGACGGAAGCTATACTGTTACACTGGCAATACTATAGTGCCTATAAGAACATCCAATAGTCAAAGGTATATGAAATACAAATCGTATAGAGAGAAATAGTCCTATAATTCCTATAATAACTACAACCTAAAACTTCTTACCTGGGAATATTGAAGACTCGTGTTAAAAGGAACCACCAGCTTTCATATGTTCTCATGTTCTGAGCAAGGAACTTAAACGTTAGCTTTCTTACATGGCACATATTGCACTTTTACTTTCTTCTCCAACACTTTGTTTTTGCATTATTTAAACCAAATTGAACAGGTTTCATTATTTATTTGAGGCTAAATTGATTTTATTGATGTATTATATTAAGTTAAAATAAGTGTTCATTCAGTATTGTTGTAATTGTCATTATTACAAATAAAATTAAATAAAATCGGTCGATTAATCGGTATCGGCTTTTTTTTGGTTCTCCAATAATCGGTATCGGCGTTGAAAAATCATAATCGGTCGACCTCTAATACACACCATGATATACTGTCCATACACACCATTATATATTGTCCATACACACCATGATATACTGTCCATACTGTCTATACACACCATGATATACTGTCCATAAACACCATTATATATACTGTCTGTACACACCATGATATATCCTGTCCACACACACCATGATATACTGTCTATACAAACCATGATATACTGTCTATACACACTATTATATACTGACCATACTGCCTATACACACCATTATATACTGTCCATACACACCATTATATACTGTCTATACACACCATTATACAGTGGGGCAAAAATGTATTTAGTCAGCCACCAATTGTGCAAGTTCTCCCACTTAAAAAGATGAGAGGCCTGTAATTTTCATCATAGGTACACTTCAACTATGACAGACAAAATGAGAAAAAAAATCCAGAAAATCACATTGTAGGATTTTTTATGAATTTATTTGCAAATTATGGTGGAAAATAAGTATTTGGTCACCTACAAACAAGCAAGATTTCTGGCTCTCACAGACCTGTAACTTCTTCTTTAAGAGGCTCCTCTGTCCTCCACTCGTTGCCTGTATTACTGGCACCTGTTTGAACTTGTTATCAGTATAAAAGACACCTGTCCACAACCTCAAACAGTCACACTCCAAACTCCACTATGGCCAAGACCAAAGAGCTGTCAAAGGACACCAGAAACAATATTGTAGACCTGCACCAGGCTGGGAAGACTGAATCTGCAATAGGTAAGCAGCTTGGTTTGAAGAAATCAACTGTGGGAGCAATTATTAGGAAATGGAAGACATACAAGACCACTGATAATCTCCCTCGATCTGGGGCTCCACGCAAGATCTCACCCCGTGGGATCAAAATGATCACAAGAACGGTGAGCAAAAATCCCAGAACCACACAGGGGGACCTAGTGAATGACCTGCAGAGAGCTGGGACCAAAGTAACAAAGCCTACCATCAGTAACACACTACGCCGCCAGGGACTCAAATCCTGCAGTGCCAGACGTGTCCCCCTGCTTAAGCCAGTACATGTCCAGGCCCGTCTGAAGTTTGCTAGAGAGCATTTGGATGATCCAGAAGAAGATTGGGAGAATGTCATACGGTCAGATGAAACCAAAATATAACTTTTTGGTAAAAACTCAACTCGTCGTGTTTGGAGGACAAAGAATGCTGAGTTGCATCCAAAGAACACCATACCTACTGTGAAGCATGGGGGTGGAAACATCATGCTTTGGGGCTGTTTTTCTGCAAAGGGACCAGGACGACTGATCCGTGTAAAGGAAAGAATGAATGGGGCCATGTATCGTGAGATTTTGAGTGAAAACCTCCTTCCATCAGCAAGGGCATTGAAGATGAAACGTGGCTGGGTCTTTCAGCATGACAATGATCCCAAACACACCGCCCAGGCAATGAAGGAGTGGCTTCGTAAGAAGCATTTCAAGGTCCTGGAGTGGCCTAGCCAGTCTCCAGATCTCAACCCCATAGAAAATCTTTGGAGGGAGTTGAAAGTCCGTGTTGCCCAGCAACAGCCCCAAAACATCACTGCTCTAGAGGAGATCTGCATGGAGGAATGGGCCAAAATACCAGCAACAGTGTGTGAAAACCTTGTGAAGACTTACAGAAACAGTTTGACCTCTGTCATTGCCAACAAAGGGTATATAACATAGTATTGAGATAAACTTTTGTTATTGACCAAATACTTATTTTCCACCATAATTTGCAAATAAATTCATTAAAAATCCTACAATGTGATTTTCTGGATTTTTTTTTCTCATTTTGTCTGTCATAGTTGAAGTGTACCTATGATGAAAATTACAGGCCTCTCTCATCTTTTTAAGTGGGAGAACTTGCACAATTGGTGGCTGACTAAATACTTGTTTGCCCCACTGTATACTGTCCATACACACCATTATATACTGTCTATACACACCATTATATACTGTCTATACACACCATTATATACTGTCTATACACACCATTATATACTGTCCATACTGTCTATACACACTGGGTGAATCTAGTTGCCTACCCCTGGTTGGCCACCAGAAAGTAGTTCTGTGTTTTCACTGTATGCCATCAACGACTACTGTTGACCAGAGCCCTATTCCCTATATAGTGCACTACTTTAGACCAGAGCCCTATTCCCTATATAGTGCACTACTTTAGAATAGCATCTTATGGGCCCTGGTCAAAAAGTAGTGTGGGAATAGGCTGCTGTCCCCAGATATGAGAGGTTACTAATCTGTCTACATTTTACATCAAACTAAAACACAGCCTTTGCCCGTTCACATTTCTACTAGGAACCTTGTTGCACAACTGTTTGCCTTGTCAAGTGTGGTGATGAACAACATGAGTCCTCTATTGTCCAAATGGCTTCCTATGTAGTGCACTAAATTGACCAAAGCCCTGTGGAGATTGGAAGTCATTTGGATGAAGTCTCCATGATCAATGAGGGAGGGATCGTAAATCTCAGTTTGAGTAAGACTATTCGCATGCGTCATGGATTTTCTTACTGGAGCCGGGCAAGGTTGCTGTTTCGGGATAAAACTGGTGACTAACGCAAGTCAGTTAGGTTTGAATCAGCTGCTTTCATGCTGCCGGTCAATACACCCTGAGGCAGCAGTAACCCCTGGATTAACTCTTCCCATAGTCCTAATTCATATAGGGCACTGCATGTGACCAGGGCCTGCTAGTAGTGCAGTATATATGGAATAGGGCACTGCATGTGACCAGGGCCTGCTAGTAGTGCAGTATATATGGAATAGGGCACTGCATTTGACCAGGGCCTGCTAGTAGTGCAGTATATATGGAATAGGGCACTGCATGTGACCAGGGCCTGCTAGTAGTGCAGTATATATGGAATAGGGCACTACATTTGACCAGGGCCTGCTAGTAGTGCAGTATATATGGAATAGGGCACTACATTTGACCAGGGCCTGGTAGTAGTGCAGTATATATGGAATAGGGCACTACATTTGACCAGGGCCTGCTAGTAGTGCAGTATATATGGAATAGGGTGCCATTTGGGATGCAGGCAAGGACCCAAGTGTTGAGAAATAGAAGCGTCACAATTCCACCTCAAGACACTTGCCCTCAGCTCAGATCAGAAAGAACTAGGTAGATGTAAGCCATACGAAGATGGTTCCACCTAGCCCTGCCACAGGCAAACTGCAGCTTCCCACAGATTACTTTCACCTGTACACTATTTTCAGACTCGAGCTCTGCAGGTAAGTCAACCCATTACATTTAGCCTTGGAAAAGGGGAACTAGTGAGGTGGAATACAATAATTCAAAAATATTCCCTGCTTTGAGTGCTTTCTCACAGCTCTTTAAAAAATAAAGCTTTGTCTATTATATAGAGTAGGCCTAAATGTTCCCTCTGCCAATGGGCCCAATATTTTCATGACCTTGTTAAAAGCTTTTATCACTGAGAATAAAGGAACTAGGTGACAGACTATGTAAAGCCATAGGGGTCAGAGGCTATAAACGGGTGAGGTATATCTACCTCAGCCTACAATCTGAGAGACAAGGCAAGGAGGGCCTTCTACGCCATCAAAAAGAACATCAAAATTTGACATCCCAATTAGGATCTGGCTCAAAAATACTTGAATCAGTTATAGAACCCATGTCCCCTTTATGGTTGTGAGTTCTGGGGTGCGTTCACCAACCAAGAAACTCACAAAATAGGACAAACACCAAATTGCAGAATTCTGCAACATCCTCTGTGTAAAACACCAAATAATGCATGCAGAGCTGAATTGGGATGATACCCGCTAATTATAAAATCCAGAAAATAGTCGTTATATTCTACAACCACCTAAAAGGAAGTGATTCCCAAACCTTCCATAACAAAGCCATAACCTACAGAAAGATGAACCTGGAGAAGAGTCCCCTCAGCCAGCTGATTCTGGGGTTCTGTTCACAGGATCAGAAAACCAGTCAGTATCTGGTGTGACCACCATTTGCCTCGTACAGCGTGACACATCTCCTTCACATAGAGTTGATCAGGCTGTTAATTGTGGCCTGTGGAATGTTGTCCCACTCCTCTTCAATGGCTGTGCGAAGTTTCTGGATATTGGCGGGAACTGGAACACACTGTCGTACATGTCGATCCAGAGCATCCCAAACATGCTCAATGGGTGACATGTCTGGTGAGTGTGCACGGCTCCATGTCACAAGGATTTGTACACATAACCTGTTTTTGCTTTGTCTTTATGGGGTATTGTGTGTAGATTGATCAGGAAAAAAACTATTTAATCAATTTTAGAATAAAGCCAAAATGTGGATAAAGTCAAGAGGTCTGAATACGTTTCAAATGCATGTTGAACCTAATACTCCAGGTTCTGTTTTAGGACCACTATTGTTTTCACTCTACATTCTACCTCTTGGTGATGTCATTCGTAAACACAATGTCAACTTTCACTGCTATGCGGATGACATACAGCTGTACACTTCGACGAAACATGGTGAAGCCCCGAAATTGCCCTCCCTGGAAGCCTGTGTTTCAGACATAAGGAAGTGGATGGCGGCAAAGGTTTTCTTTTAAACTCGGACAAAACAGATATGCTAGTTCTAGGTCCGAAGAAAATAAGAGATTAAACTTTTTTACCCCTTTTTTCTCCCCAATTTCGTGGTATCCAATTGGTAGTAGTTATAGTCTTGTCTCATCGCTGCAACTTCGGTATGGACTCGGGAGAGGCGAAGGTCGAGAGCCATGCTTTCTCCGAAACACGACCCAACCAAGCCGCATTGCTTCTTGACACAACGCACATCAAACCAGGAAGCCAGCCGCACCAATGTGTCGGAGGAAACACCATACACCTGGCGTGCACTGCGCCCGGCCCGCCACAGGAGTCGCTAGTGCGCAATGAGACAAGGGTATCCCTGCCGGCCAAACCCTCCCTAACCCGGACGACGCTGGGCCAATTGTGCGTCGCCCCATGGACCCCATCGCCCCATGGACCTCCCCGTCGCGGCCCTGCGACAGAGCCTGGACTCGAACCCAGCGGCTGCTAGAATCTTGACGAAACTCCCAAAATGTATATTTCTCCAGTGCTAGCCTCTCTACACTGGCTTCCTGCTAGGGCTGATTTCAAGGTTCTACTGCTAACCTATAAAGCATTACACTTGCTCCTACCTACACTCCATGACCAAAAGTATGGACACCTGCCCCTAGAACAGCTCATTCCAAACTATGCTGCAATAGTCCATGTGCCAGAGTCAGTCTGTCCTATGTTGTGAAAGTCTTATCTGGTGTCCTGTGTGAACTTCTCTCTCAGCCCTAGGACCATGCCTCAGGACTACCTGGCCTGATGACTCCTGGCTGTCCCCGTCCCCGTCCCCAGTCCACCTGGTCGTGCTACTGATACAGTTTCTGCTGTTCTGCCTGCGGCTTTTGAACCCTGACCTGTTGACCAGACATGCTACCTTGTACCAGACACTCTGTCTCTCTCCCACCCCTCCTCCCAGACACACTTTCTAATTGATATTGACTTGGTATAGTTTAGAATTTACATGGTATAGTTTATATCGACTTGGTATAGTTAACTTGCTACAGTTGATATGGACTTGGTCTAGATGATATGGACTATGTTCCAGACTCAATTAGAAAAGGGGGCCGTCTTAAACAGCTAAACCAAAGGGAACGTTTTGGGATTTACAAACTACAGGCCACTAAGTACCCTGGTTTAAATGAAGATATGGATTTACAAACTACAGGCCACTAAGTACCCTGGTTTAAATGGAGATATGGATTTACAAACTACAGGCCACTAAGTACCCTGGTTTAAATGAAGATATGGATTTACAAACTACAGGCCACTAAATACCCTGGTTTAAATGGAGATATGGATTTACAAACTACAGGCCACTAAGTACCCTGGTTTAAATGAAGATATGGATTTACAAACTACAGGCCACTAAATACCCTGGTTTAAATGGAGATATGGATTTACAAACTACAGGCCACTAAGTACCCTGGTTTAAATGGAGATATGGATTTACAAACTACAGGCCACTAAGTACCCTGGTTTAAATGAAGATATGGATTTACAAACTACAGGCCACTAAGTACCCTGGTTTAAATGGAGATATGGATTTACAAACTACAGGCCACTAAGTACCCTGGTTTAAATGGAGATATGGATTTACAAACTACAGGCCACTAAGAACCCTGGTTTAAATGGAGATATGGATTTACAAACTACAGGCCACTAAGTACCCTGGTTTAAATGAAGATATGGATTTACAAACTACAGGCCACTAAATACCCTGGTTTAAATGGAGATATGGATTTACAAACTACAGGCCACTAAATACCCTGGTTTAAATGGAGATATGGATTTACAAACTACAGGCCACTAAGTACCCTGGTTTAAATGGAGATATGGATTTACAAACTACAGGCCACTAAATACCCTGGTTTAAATGGAGATATGGATTTACAAACTACAGGCCACTAAATACCCTGGTTTAAATGGAGATATGGATTTACAAACTACAGGCCACTAAGTACCCTGGTTTAAATGGAGATATGGATTTACAAACTACAGGCCACTAAATACCCTGGTTTAAATGGAGATATGGATTTACAAACTACAGGCCACTAAGTACCCTGGTTTAAATGGAGATATGGATTTACAAACTACAGGCCACTAAATACCCTGGTTTAAATGGAGATATGGATTTACAAACTACAGGCCACTAAATACCCTGGTTTAAATGGAGATATGGATCTCTCTCCTTTACTGTAGGAGAGGTCCCTTTGCTGTCATCTAGTGGACATTTTTCTCTATTGCCCTCAGCTATGTTTAGACCTTTGTCCTTGTTTGCTGTGTTCAAGTGTACTATGGAATAGAGGTCGACCGATTAATCGGAATGGCCGATTAATTAGGGCCGATTTCAAGTTTTCCATACACAATCGGTAATCTGCATTTTTGGACACCGATCATGGCCGATTACATTGCACTTCACGAGGAGACTGCGTGGCAGACTGAACAGCTGTTATGCGAGTGCAGCAAGGAGCCAAGGTAAGGTGCTAGCTAGCATTAAACGTATCTTATAAAAGAAACAATCAATCTTAACATAATCACTAGTTAACTACACATGGTTGATGATATTACTAGTTTATCTAGCTTGTCCTGCGTTGCATATAATTGATGCGGAGCCTTATAATTTATCATTGAATCACAGCCTATTTCGACAAACAGGTGGTGATTTAACAAGCACATTCACAAAAAAAAGCACTGTCGTTGAACCAATGTGTACCTAACCATAAACATCAACGCCTTTCTTTAAAATCAATACACAAGTATATATTTTTAAACCTGCATATTTAGTTAATATTGCCTGCTAACATGAATTTCTTTTAACTAGGGAAATTGTGTAACTTCTCTTGCGTTTTGTGCAAAAGAGTCAGGGTATATGCAGCAGTTTGGGCCGCCTGGCTCGTTGCGAACACTATATATTCCTAACAAAAACAGCCAACTTCGTCAAACAGGTGATGATTTAACAAAAGCGCATATGCGAAAAAAGCAAAATCGTTGCACAAATATACCTAACCATAAACACCAATGCCTTTCTTAAAATCAATACACAGAAGTATATATTTTTAAACCTGCATATTTAGTTAAAAGAAATTCATGTTAGCAGGCAATATTAGACTAGGGAAATTGTGTCACTTCTCTTGCGTTCATTGCACGCAGAGTCAGGGTATATGCAACAGTTTGGGCCGCCTGGCTCGTTGCGAACTAATTTGCCGGAATTTTACGTAATTATGACATAACATTGAAGGTTGTACAATGTAACAAGAATATTTAGACTTATGGATGCCACCTGTTAGATAAAATACGGAACGGTTCCATATTTTACTGAAGGAATAAACGTCTTGTTTTCGAGATGATAGTTTCCGGATTTGACCATATTAATGACCTAAGGCTCATATTTCTGTGTGTTATTATGTTATAATTAAGTCTAGGATTTGATAGAGCAGTCTGACTGAGCGATGGTAGGCACCAGCATGCTCGTAAGCATTCATTCAAACAGCACTTTCCTGCGTTTTGCCAGCAGCTCTTCGCAAGCACAGCGCTGTTTATGACTTCAAGCCTATCAACTCCCGAGATTAGGCTGGTGTAACCGATGTGAAATGGCTAGCTAGTTAGCGGGGTGCGCGCTAATAGCGTTTCAAACGTCACTCGCTCTGAGACTTGGAGTAGTTGTTCCCCTTGCTCTGCAAGGGCTGCGGCTTTTGTGGAGCGATGGATAACGCTGCTTCGAGGGTGGCTGTTGTCGATGAGTTCCTGGTTCGAGCCCAGGTAGCGGCGAGAAGAGGGATGGAAGCTATACTGTTACACTGGCAATACTAAAGTGCCTATTAGAACATCCAATAGTCAAAAGGTATATGAAATACAAATGGTATAGAGAGAAATAGTCCTAGGAATTATACAACTACTACAACCTAAAACTTCTTACCTGGGAATATTGAAGACTCGTGTTAAAAGGAACCACCAGCTTTCATATGTTCTGAGCAAGGAACTTAAACATGAGCTTTTTTACATGGCACATATTGCACTTTTACTTTCTCCAACACTTTGTTTTTGCATTATTTAAACCAAATTGAACATGTTTCATTATTTATTCTAGGCTAAATTGATTTTATTTATGTATTATATTAAGTTAAAATAAGTGTTCATTCAGTATTGTTGTAATTGTCATTATTACAAATAAAAAATAAATCAAATTATTATTATTGTTAATTTCGATTTATTTATTTATATATATTTTTAAAATCGGCCGATTAATCGGTATCAGCTTTTTTTGGGTCCTCCAATAATCGGTATCGGTGTTGAAAAATCATAATCGGTCGACCTCTACTATGGAATGGAGGTCGGCCTCTACTATGGAATGGAGGTCGGCCTCTACTATGGAATGGAGGTCGACCTCTACTATGGAATGGAGGTCGACCTCTACTATGGGAATGGAGGTCGACCTCTACTATGGAATGGAGGTCGACCTCTACTATGGAATGGAGGTCGGCCTCTACTATGGAATGGAGGTCTGCCTCTACTATGGAATGGAGGTCGACCTCTACTATGGAATGGAGGTCGACCTCTACTATGGAATGGAGGTCGACCTCTACTATGGAATGGAGGTCGACCTCTACTATGGAATGGAGGTCGACCTCTACTATGGAATGGAGGTCGACCTCTACTATGGAATGGAGGTCGGCCTCTACTATGGAATGGAGGTCTGCCTCTACTATGGAATGGAGGTCTGCCTCTACTATGGAATGGAGGTCTGCCTCTACTATGGAATGGAGGTCTGCCTCTACTATGGAATGGAGGTCTGCCTCTACTATGGAATGGAGGTCTGCCTCTACTATGGAATGGAGGTCTGCCTCTACTATGGAATGGAGGTCTGCCTCTACTATGGAATGGAGGTCTGCCTCTACTATGGAATGGAGGTCGGCCTCTACTATGGAATAGATGTCTCTCCTAGTCTTAGCTCTTTGCCCTGTCATATTCAAGGTTAGAACTTCCTTTCTAGTGATTCTGATGCTTCTAGCTTTGAGATGAGTTTTTGATGACATATCTACAGTATTTAATGTGTATAGTATTGCTTACTAGGTGTAAAACCCATATCTACAGTATTTAATGTGTATAGTATTGCTTACTAGGTGTTGTCCAAAGAATTCTGTAACCACTCCCTCTTCAAATCAGGGCTGATTGGAAAAAGCTGTTCAAAAGAGGACATTGTATTATCATATCTTTGTACTCCCTGACGAAGGCCATGCAGCCGAAACGAGTCAGAGGTTGTAAACTTTGTTTCCATTGAACATACCATACAAATAAAGGCATTTTAATTAATTATATTAAGAGTACCTTGGTCCTCCTTTTTGATGGTCTGGTTTCTGTTGACATGTGTGGCGGTAATTCAGGACAGGACATGTGTGGCGGTAATTCAGGACAGGACATGTGTGGCGGTAATTCAGGACAGGACATGTGTGGCGGTAGTTCAGGACAGGACATGTGTGGCGGTAATTCAGGACAGGACATGTGTGGCGGTAGTTCAGGACAGGACATGTGTGGCGGTAATTCAGGACAGGACATGTGTGGCGGTAATTCAGGACAGGACATGTGTGGCGGTAATTCAGGACAGGACATGTGTGGCGGTAATTCAGGACAGGACATGTGTGGTGGTAATTCAACCAAAAGGACAGAGACTATTCTTCAAAACAACTTTATTATAAGATTTGCAAAAATGAAGCACTCGATAACAAGCACTGAATCGGTGCATCGTTAGGAAAGCCCAACGAACAGAGTTGTCTCTCTCCACTTACAGAAAAGTACAACCTATTAGCAGATGGTTGGAAACAGGGACGGAACATGTAAAAGCTGATTTAGCTGGTCACCCCTACCTACATGTACAACTTACCTCTAACCTATACCGCCATACACTGACTCGGTACCCATATATATATGACCAGCTAAATCAGCTTTTACATGTTCCGTCCCTGTTTCCAACCATCTGCTAAACAGTGGAACCATCTGCTAAACTGTGGAATATATATATATATATATAGCACCGTTATTGTGTTAATATTTACCAAATAACATAAGTAAAAAGTTTCTTAACTCTTCTTGAACTGCACTGTTGGTTCAGGGCTTGTAAGTAAGCATTTCACAGTAAGGTCTACACTTGTTGTATTCAGCGCATGTGACTAATAAAGTTTGATTTGTTCATATTAAGGTAGCAGACGTTGCCACCATTGTCTGTTCCTTTCTGCATGTTTCCACATATCTAAGTTCCTGTCGATTGTGAAAACAGGATTTCACATACTGCGGTCGCACCCAAACAGCTCTTAAACAGCTCTCATCTGACTTATGACTGTGTCACACAAGACAAGCCTGTATCAGTGAAATCAGTCAAATAGGTCTAGGTCAACAGCAGAGTAACAACAGGACTATGTCAACAGCAGAGTGACAACAGGACTAGGTCAACAACAGAGTGACAACAGCATAGTGGGTCTAATTAAACACTACAGTATGCAATGAATATTTCATTACCACCACACGTTATAGTTTACACCGACCTGGTGGTCTAGTTTACACCGACCTGGTGGTCTAGTTTACACCGACCTGGTCTAGTTTACACTGTTGGAACCGTCCGTCTTTCTGTTGGAAAGTTCATCTGAACTTCTCTTTGCGTCCCTGGAGTCTTTCGGGGTTAGAATGGACACTTCAGAGTCCCATTCAGAAATGTTCTTATAGAATAGATGTTTCGGCGGTTGTCGGTCTTCGCATTCAGTCAACATAAATTCTAGCTGCAGACTAGTAATTAGTATCGAAGATTTGCTCTTGTTCTGTCGGTATCGATAGTCTCAGAGTTGAACCATTTCCACCAGTGTAGCCAATGCTCCACGTGGTTTGGTTAGTAATTCAACAACCGAGGAATACATGGTCTCTACTCAAACCTTAGTCCTCTCGGTAATCGAGGTACGCTTGGTCTGAAGTGGGCTTCTCCAGGCAGGGTTTGTATTCGGACAGCAGAAAAGGCTGTCCAATGATGCCAGATCAATGTCTGTGCTCATGGGGGCGGGCCAATGACTTAGTGAAACTTTTAACAGAAATACAATTCTCACATTAACGGTTTAAAATCACATTACACAATTTCACAAATAGTTTCATCTTTACTCATTCATTTTATACAATAATTAGATGCAAGCCTCAGAATGGAGGCTCCTGTATAAATGTCTCTCATGAGGTCACAAACATTAGACAAAATGGACCGGTCGTAGCTGGATTCTCCACCGACCGTTTCCACATTCTCTAAAACATGAACATTGTTCAGTTCTCAAGTTCTGTGATGTAGAAGACGTTCCTTTGTTCTACTGTGAACGCTCTCTATACTGCATGAGGGAGAGTCTCCTCCAGGAATTTACGACCTGAGATTTCAGAGCCTGGGTGTAGGGGGAAGAGAGAAGTGGTGAGAGAGAAAGTTGGTGCTTGCTATATCCAAAGAGGGCCACGTCATGACAACGTTATCCAAACAGGCTGTTGCATGGAAACCTTTAGCCTATCGTATGTACTTCACACAAAGTTGCCATAAATTCAAAGCACATGCATAATTGGCACTGCTTGACTGCACACAAGACCCGAGTGCAGTTTAGAGTTCTCATCAGAAATGAAAATTAGATCTCGGTACGAAACCAGCCCGGTGACCTGAAGCCCGGTGACCTGAAGCCCGGTGACCTGAAGCCCGGTGACCTGAAGCCCGGTGACCTGAAGCCCTGGTCCGACATGAAATGACCCCGAACTGAAAAAAAGAGATTGAGAACAACGCGGCGGTGGCGAGCAGCAGCGGAGTGAGGAGACGAGGAAACAACCATTGGTCCCAGCAGCAGCGGAGTGAGGAGACGAGGAAACAACCATTGGTCCCAGCAGCAGAGGAGTGAGGAGACGAGGAAACAGTCATTGGTCCCAGCAGCAGAGGAGTGAGGAGACGAGGAAACAGCCATTGGTCCCAGCAGCAGAGGAGTGAGGAGACGAGGAAACAGCCATTGGTCCCAGCAGCAGCGGAGTGAGGAGACGAGGAAACAGCCATTGGTCCCAGCAGCAGCGGAGTGAGGAGACGAGGAAACAGCCATTGGTCCCAGCAGCAGAGGAGTGAGGAGACGAGGAAACAGCTATCGGTCATAGAAAAAGCGCAGAGAGAAAAACTCACCTTAGTTCTGATCAACTGAAGGATGAACATATTGGAATAAAGTAGGCTAATGCAAATGAAGGCATGTCTCAAATTCTTGCTTAAACTGAAACTCTCAAAGTCATATCCAACCGTTATACTAATTTAGAGCAGTAGTAGTGTGTGGTCACCTAGGTGATAATTCCAGCACCTTGATTGGGACAGCGCCATAGCGCTGCTTTCAGACAAGCCTGGGGGATTCGTCTAGATACATTTTCAGTGAATCTCCGTTTCGATATTTGGTAACAATTAAGATAGGGAAAGATTAGCTGCTGGGAAATCTGCTGATGTAAAAAGGGCTTTATAAATCGATTTGGTGATTGATAGCTAAACTGAAACCCAAAAATCCTGACTCGCATGACAATTCCTAACTTTATTCAAAGTACGTCTTTGTCCAAATACCTCCAGTAGGAAGGAGGACTGGGCTGTGACTGGTTATAGTGGAGGCCAGTAGGAAGGAGGAGGACTGGGCTGTGACTGGTTATAGTGGAGGCCAGTAGGAAGGAGGAGGACTGGGCTGTGACTGGTTATAGTGGAGGCCAGTAGGAAGGAGGAGGACTGGGCTGTGACTGGTTATAGTGGAGGCCAGTAGGAAGGAGGACGACTGGGCTGTGACTGGTTATTTCTCTCTATATGAGATGAACACCAGGTCAGGACCACCTGGCAGTACTCCCGGAAGGACAGACAGTAGAGATCAGTCTTGTACAGTCCTTTACAATCTGAAAACCATGTGAAGTACCGTATATTTAGTTGGGCTAAATTGGGACGCATTTCATCTCATGTTTGAATTGTTCCACAGGGGTGCAGCAGAACAGGCTATTTTAATATTACTGAAAACAGACATCAGTGATCTGAAACTCATCAGAATAACAAATAGGATAGATTATTATCTATCAGATAGTGGACTCCACCCCCCCAGTCAGACCAACCCCCACCAGTCAGACCGTCCCCCACCAGTCAGACCGTCCCCCACCAGTCAGACCGTCCCCCACCAGTCAGACCGTCCCCCACCAGTCAGACCGTCCCCCACCAGTCAGACCGTCCCCCACCAGTCAGACCATCCCCCACCAGTCAGACCACCCCTCAGACCACCCCTCACCAGTCAGACACCCCTACCAGTCAGACACCCCTACCAGTCAGACACCCCTCACCAGTCAGACACCCCTCACCAGTCAGACACCCCTACCAGTCAGACACCCCTACCAGTCAGACACCCCTACCAGTCAGACACCCCTCACCAGTCAGACACCCCTACCAGTCAGACAGCCCTACCAGTCAGACACCCCTCACCAGTCAGACCATCCCTCACCAGTCAGACCATCCCTTACCAGTCAGACACCCCTACCAGTCAGACACCCCTCACCAGTCACACCATCCCCTACCAGTCAAACCATCCCTCACCAGTCAGACACCCCTACCAGTCAGACACCCCTACCAGTCAGACACCCCTCACCAGTCAGACCATCCCCCAACCCCACCAGTCAAACCATCCCTCACCAGTCAGACCATCCCCCACCCCCACCAGTCCATCCCCACCAGTCAAACCATCCCTCACCAGTCAGACACCCCTACCAGTCAGACACCCCTCACCAGTCAGACCATCCCCCACCCCCACCAGTCAGACCATCCCTCACCAGTCAAACCGTCCCCCACCAGTCAGACCGTCCCCCACCAGTCAGACCATCCCCCACCAGTCAGACCATCCCCCACCAGTCAAACCATCCCCCACCAGTCAAACCATCCCCCACCAGTCAAACCATCCCCCACCAGTCAGACACCCCCCACCAGTCAGACACCCCTCACCAGTCAGACACCCCTCACCAGTCAGACACCCCTCACCAGTCAGACACCCCTCACCAGTCAGACACCCCTACCAGTCAGACACCCCTCACCAGTCAGACACCCCTCACCAGTCAGACACCCCTCACCAGTCAGACACCCCTCACCAGTCAGACACCCCTACCAGTCAGACACCCCTACCAGTCAGACCATCCCCCTCACCAGTCAGACACCCCTACCAGTCAGACACCCCTCACCAGTCAGACACCCCTCACCAGTCAGACACCCCTACCAGTCAGACACCCCTACCAGTCAGACACCCCTCACCAGTCAGACACCCCTCACCAGTCAGACCATCCCCCACCCCCACCAGTCAAACCATCCCTCACCAGTCAGACACCCCTCACCAGTCAGACACCCCTCACCAGTCAGACCATCCCCCACCCTCACCAGTCAGACCATCCCCCACCAGTCAAACCATCCCTCACCAGTCAGACACCCCTACCAGTCAGACACCCCTACCAGTCAGACACCCCTCACCAGTCAGACCATCCCCCAACCCCACCAGTCAAACCATCCCTCACCAGTCAGACACCCCTACCAGTCAGACACCCCTCACCAGTCAGACACCCCTCACCAGTCAGACCATCCCCCACCCCCACCAGTCAGACCATCCCTCACCCCCACCAGTCAGACCATCCCTCACCCCCACCAGTCCATCCCCACCAGTCAAACCATCCCTCACCAGTCAGACACCCCTACCAGTCAGACACCCCTCACCAGTCAGACCATCCCCCACCCCCACCAGTCAGACCATCCCTCACCAGTCAGACCGTCCCCCACCAGTCAGACCGTCCCCCACCAGTCAGACCGTCCCCCACCAGTCAGACCGTCCCCCACCAGTCAGACCGTCCCCCACCAGTCAGACCATCCCCCACCAGTCAGACCATCCCCCACCAGTCAAACCATCCCCCACCAGTCAAACCATCCCCCACCAGTCAAACCATCCCCCACCAGTCAAACCATCCCCCACCAGTCAAACCATCCCCCACCAGTCAAACCATCCCCCACCAGTCAAACCATCCCCCACCAGTCAAACCATCCCCCACCAGTCAGACACCCCCACCAGTCAGACACCCCTCACCAGTCAGACACCCCTCACCAGTCAGACACCCCTCACCAGTCAGACACCCCTCACCAGTCAGACACCCCTACCAGTCAGACACCCCTACCAGTCAGACACCCCTCACCAGTCAGACACCCCTCACCAGTCAGACACCCCTACCAGTCAGACCATCCCCCTCACCAGTCAGACACCCCTCACCAGTCAGACACCCCTCACCAGTCAGACACCCCTACCAGTCAGACACCCCTACCAGTCAGACACCCCTCACCAGTCAGACCATCCCTCACCAGTCAGACCATCCCTCACCAGTCAGACCATCCCTCACCAGTCAGACCATCCCTCACCAGTCAGACCATCCCTCACCAGTCAGACACCCCTACCAGTCAGACACCCCTCACCAGTCAGACCATCCCCCACCCCCACCAGTCAAACCATCCCTCACCAGTCAGACACCCCTCACCAGTCAGACACCCCTCACCAGTCAGACCATCCCCCACCCTCACCAGTCAGACCATCCCCCACCCCCACCAGTCAGACCATCCCTCACCAGTCAAACCATCCCTCACCAGTCAGACACCCCCATCAGTCAGACCATCCCCCACCAGTCAGACCATCCCTCACCAGTCAGACCATCCCTCACCAGTCAGACCATCCCTCACCAGTCAGACCATCCCTCACCAGTCAGACACCCCTACCAGTCAGACACCCCTACCAGTCAGACACCCCTCACCAGTCAGACACCCCTCACCAGTCAGACACCCCTCACCAGTCAGACACCCCTCACCAGTCAGACACCCCTCACCAGTCAGACCATCCCCCACCCCCACCAGTCAGACCATCCCTCACCAGTCAAACCATCCCTCACCAGTCAGACACCCCCACCAGTCAGACCATCCCTCACCAGTCAGACCATCCCCCACCCCCACCAGTCAAACCATCCCTCACCAGTCAGACACCCCTACCAGTCAGACACCCCTCACCAGTCAGACACCCCTCACCAGTCAGACACCCCTACCAGTCAGACACCCCCACCAGTCAGACACCAGAGCACCAGGTTCCATAACCCTGCTGCTCTTCTGTTCCAGGGGTAAAAAATGTCACCAAATTTCCAGTTTGATTAAATATACTATTTATTCCCTAGTAAAAAGGATACAAAATCATACCAATACACAGTCAGTGAATTCCATACATATCAAAAACATGGTGAATGATTCTCTTAAAGAGACACTCCCTCTGTCCAACTCTGGAAATAGAGACGAAGGGAAGAACTGGCTGTTCAACGACAGTTTCCTCATCTGAAATGATGTGAAAGGACAGGTAGCAGCTCAAGAGATCGCAAGAAATGGAGAGGGAGTGTGAGTAGATTCACCTATTATGTAGATGTTAACCTAGATAGGGATGCTGAGTAGAGAGCGACCGATAGGATGAAAAATCGACATTTGAAGCATATTTATTGGACAATTGGTATTTTGGATGGCAATTTACGAGACTTCAGAGTGGAAAAATGACACTTGAATTTCTCCGCTGTAAAACAAACCCCCATCATTCAGGCTCTAATCATTTCTAGCCAGAGCAGAGAAGATAAAAAGACACGTAGTTTAATCAGAAGACAGTCCGAGGGCGTTCCGTTCACACCGAGCATGGAGGGAGAACAAAAATCCATTAAAGACATGTGGCTTAGAGTCCCACTGAGGTGATGATCTAGGTCAGGACGCCTGTCATGCATCAGTCCTGTGCTCCTGTCCCAGGGTCCCTGTGTACAATAGTTAGACGGCCCAGCCATTGTAGAGGCTCTGCCCCGTGACCAGAGAGCTGCTCGCTCTGACAGAGCCGGGGGCAAAGGTCATGGCTGTCACCTCTGTACTGAGGTCCTACTGGACCCCCCCAGACTCTGCTTTACCCTACCCTGCCTCGACCTCTGACCTTTAGCCTCTGGCTCTGAGTCACTGAGTTCCAGGTCAGGACAGTATCCGTCCGTCTCCTGGTAGGGTGGTGATCTGGTACCACAGAGTCCCTGGGGGATTCTGGGAGCTGGTTTGGCCCAGGGTCGGTCCTGGGCTGATCTGGGGCCTTCACCCCCCTGGGACACCTTGTCCCCCCGCAGGTCCTCCGTGGTCCGCACCAAGCTGACCGTCGCCTCCTTGAACGACCGGCTGAAGTGCTCCATGGTGGAATCACTGAAGCTGACTGATTGGCTGGCCTTGACCCCTGAACCCTCGCTGGTTTCCTGTTCGCTGGGGGTCTGACAAGAGCTGTCCTTCTGGGCCACGCCGTTGGATCTAGGAACGGGCCCTGTCCGCTCTTGGTCCAGTTTTCCGTTTCCATTGGAAGGGTGGGCATGTAGGGCGGCGTGGAGCGCCAACGGTTTAGCCATCAGAGGCTTGCCGGTCTGGGCCGAGCCCCTGGCCGCACGGTTAGTCAGTGTTGGCCCAGTGGCATTAGTCTCCTCCCTACGTGACTGACCTGAAGCAGACAGCAGACTGCCATTGGAGCGCTCCTCTCTCCTGCCTCGCCCATGGAGCTGAGGCTTCCCTCCCCCCTTACCCCCTCCCTTCCCTAGCCCTTTCCCTCCCCCACTGCGTTGGTGAACATTCCCGCTGTTATCTGGACAGAGGGGGCCGTTGCCTGACTTGGAGCCGGTCTTCCCGTTACCCAGCGACACTTTGGGCATCTTCAGCTTCAGGGTGATTCTGGGAGGCGGCCGGAACAACATGCTGTCCACCGGCAGACCTGGGGAGACAAACACCATGAGGGCCAATCAGAAGTATGGGTTAGTCCCCATCTCCTCCCACACCACCATGAGGGCCAATCAGAAGTATGGGTTAGTCCCCATCTCCTCCCACACCACCATGAGGGCCAATCAGAATGATGGGTTAGTCCCCTTCTCCTCCCACACCACCATGAGGGCCAATCAGAATGATGGGTTAGTCCCTATCTCCTCCCACACCACCATGAGGGCCAATCAGAAGTATGGGTTAGTCCCCATCTCCTCCCACACCACCATGAGGGCCAATCAGAAGTATGGGTTAGTCCCCATCTCCTCCCACACCACCATGAGGGCCAATCAGAATGATGGGTTAGTCCCCATCTCCTCCCACACCACCATGAGGGCCAATCAGAATGATGGGTTAGTCCCCATCTCCTCCCACACCACCATGAGGGCCAATCAGAATGATGGGTTAGTCCCCATCTCCTCCCATAGAAACGTTTAAAGGGGGGCTGAACTTCTGATTTGGCCTCGTTTTGTGGCTTGGTCATTAAGAAATGCAGTGGCCATGACTGACGCCATACAAGAGTCGCTTTGAGTAGCCTAGCTCTGGGGCTAGTTAGGGGCCGTCAATAAATTACACAATGGGAAGATATTTTCATGTTGCACATCTTTTAGTTGTCTCGTTAATATGATATTTTACAATTTATAGTTGGTTTGAGGTTAAGTCATTGAAATTTGGAGCTGTTGACATTTTATAATATTGTCCCATGTACTTTAAATTTACTGATGGTCCCTAACTAACCCTATAGGGATATCGCTCCCGAGTGGCGCAGTGGTCTAAAGGCACTGCATATCAGTGAAAGAGGCGTCCCTACAGTCCCTGGTTCGAATCCAGGCTGTATCACATCCGGCCGTGATTGGGTGTCCCATAGGGTGGCTCTCAATTGGCCCAGCGTCGTCCAGGTTTGACCGGGGTAGGCCGTCATTGTAAATTAGAATTTGTTCTTAACTGACTTGCCTAGTTAAAAAAATATAATTTCTAAATGCATAAATGAGTATGAAATCCTGGCATTTAAAGCATACCAATTTCACATACTATAAAACGTTATTTTTTCACATATCCAAAATGCCTATTATTTAGAATGCAAGTACGGGTATTCGGATACGGCCACACACAAATCTTACCGTCGGAGATCTCCTGGCTGAGCAGTTTGACGTGGAGGTTGAAGATCTGCTCCTGGGCTTTGCTCTGAGACAGTTTCAGCTTCTCCCTCCGACTCACCATGTAACACAGGTTCCTCACCTGTAGGGGACACAACACGCCCGTCAGGTGAGCTAACAAACACTCACCCTAAGCCACCCAGCAATTTGTCTCCATCTGGTGGCTGTTCTATAGTTTCCATCTCCCCTGGGATATATGAATTGATTTAGAGGTCAAGCTACCAATCTATTTTACTTGTCATGAATATTTTTTTTGGAGGGTTGGATCCTTGTAGAATAATTTTTTACATTTGACTACTTGTGTGGATTTAGTAAAACTTGTGATGGAAACAATTCTTCATACGCATATTTTAGCTTAAATTTGAGCGAATATCGTTTTCTCCCCTCAAGAGATTTGAGCTCTTCTGATTTGCACTCATTCCCCACCCCCAATATTCCCGCTTTTTGAAGCACTTTTATATACCCTAACCTCTTTGGCCCCCAGGCCTGACCCCTAACCTCTTTGGACCCCCCAAGCCTGACCCCTAACCTCTTTGGCCCCCAGGCCTGACCCCTAACCTCTTTGGACCCCCCAAGCCTGACCCCTAACCTCTTTGGCCCCCAGGCCTGACCCCTAACCTCTTTGGACCCCCCAAGCCTGACCCCTAACCTCTTTGGCCCCCAGGCCTGACCCCTAACCTCTTTGGACCCCCCAAGCCTGACCCCTAACCTCTTTGGCCCCCAGGCCTGACCCCTAACCTCTTTGGACCCCCCAAGCCTGACCCCTAACCTCTTTGGCCCCCAGGCCTGACCCCTAACCTCTTTGGCCCCCAAGCCTGACCCCTAACCTCTTTGGCCCCCAAGCCTGACCCCTAACCTCTTTGGCCCCCAGGCCTGACCCCTAACCTCTTTGGCCCCCAGGCCTGACCCCTAACCTCTTTGGCCCCCAGGCCTGACCCCTAACCTCTTTGGCCCCCAAGCCTGACCTCTAACCTCTTTGGCCCCCAAGCCTGACCCCTAACCTCTTTGGCCCCCAGGCCTGACCCCTAACCTCTTTGGCCCCCAAGCCTGACCCCTAAACTCTTTGGACCCCCCAAGCCTGACCCCTAAACTCTTCGGCCCCCAGGCCTGACCCCTAACCATTCCAGAGACCTGAGCCTCTGTCACCCTCCCCCCCACTGACAACCCCCCTCCCTACTGTAACCCTCCCTCCCCGTTACGGCGGCAGGTAGCCCACTCTCATCCCTTGCTTAACTTATTACATTCTGAAGGGATGGTTATGATGTGTATGGGTCCATAACCCAGGGACAACAAGGTGGCAGATTCGTCCTGTAAGACCCTGGGTTAGAACTGGCAACCCCTGGCTACCTGCCATCTCATATAAGCACCCAACTCAGATCATGATATGACAGAGCTCAGAGAACTAGACTGAACAAAAAGAGAAACATGCAACAATCGTACAGTTCATACAGTGCATTGGGAAAGTATTCAGACCCCTTTTCTTTTTACACATTTTGTTACATAACAGCCTTATTCTAAAATCGATTAAACACAATGTTTTCCCCTTGTTTTTGTTTTTTCAGACCCTTTACTCACTACTTTTTTTAAGGACCTTTGGCAGCGATTACAGACCCGAGTCTTCAAAAACAGGTCTTCTTGGTTATGACGCTACAAGCTTGGCACACCTGTATTTGGGAAGATCCTCTCGAGCTCTGTCAGGTAGGATGGGGAGTGTTGCTGCACAGTGATTTTCAGGTCTCACCAGAGATGTTCGATAGGGTTCAAGTCTGGGCTCTGACTGGGCAACTCAAGGATATTCAGAGACTTGCCCCGAAGTTACTCCTGCGTTGTCTTGGCTGTGTGCTTAGGGTCGTTGCCCTGTTGGAAGGTGAACCTTCGCCCCAGTCTGAGGTCCTGAGCGCTCTGGAGCAGGTTTTCATCAAGGATCTCTCTGTACTTTGCTCCGTTCATCTTTCCCTCGATCCTGACTAGTCTCCCAGTCCCTGCCGCTGAAAAACATCCCCACAGCATGATGCTGCCACCACCACGTTTCACAGTAGGGAAGGTGCCAGGTTTCCTCCAGACGTGACACTTGGCATTCAGGCCAAATAGTTCAATCTTGGTTTCAAACCAGAGAATCTTGTTTCTCATGGTCAGAGTCCTTTAGGTCCCTTTTGGCAAACTCCAAGTTGGCTGTCGTGCCTTTTACTGAACAGTGGCTTCCGTCTGACCAGTCTACCATAGAGGCCTGATTAGTTGAGACAACTAGAGATGGTTGTCCTTCTGGAAGGTTCTCTCATCTCCACAGAGGAACTCTAGAGCTCTGTCAGAGAGTATGTTGGGGTTCTAGCTCACCTCCCTGACCAAGGCTCTTCTCCCCCAATTTCTCAGTTTGGCCAGAAGAGAGTCTTGGTGCTTCCAAACGTCTATTTAAGAATGGAGGTCACTGTGTTCTTGGGAACCTTCAATGCTGCAGAAATGTTTTGGTACCCTTACCCAGATCTGTGCCTCGACACAACCCTGTCTCGGAGCTCTACAGACAATTCCTTCCACCTCATGGCTTGGTTTTTGCTCTGACATTCACTGTCAACTGTAGGACCTTATATAGACAGGTTTGTGACTTTCCAAATCATGTCCAATCAAGTGAATTTACCACAGGTGGAGTCCAATCAAGTTGTAGAAACATCTCAAGGATGATTAATGGAAACAGGATGCACCTGAGCTCAATTTTGAGTCTCATAGCAAAGGGTCTGAATACTTATTTAAATATCGTTTCTGTTTAAAAAAAAAAAAAATGTACACAAATTTCTAAAAACCTGTTTTCGCGTTGTCATTATGGGGTATTGAGTGTAGATGGATGAGGATAAAAAAAAAAAAAGAAATTGAATAAAGTCTGTAACGTAACAAAATGTGGAAAAGGGGGAAGGGGTCTGAATACTTTAGAATGCCCTGTATGTGGATATCAGTCAACTGAAATAAGGCTCTGATCTATGGATCTCACATGACTGGGTAGGGGGGGCGCAGCCATGGGTGGGCCTGGGAAGGCATAGGCCCACCCACTGGGGAGCCAGGCCCAGGCCCAGCCAATCAGAATTAGTTTTTCCATCACAAAAGGGCTTTATTACAGACAGAAACATCAGCCTCAACAGTGAAGAGGCGACTCAGGGATGCTGGCCTTCTAGGCAGAGTTGCAAAGAAAAAGCCATATCTCAGAAATTCAAAAATTAAAGATTAAGATGTGCAAAAGAACAGATACACTGGACAGAGGAACTCTGCCTAGAAGCCAGTATCCCAGAGTCACTGTTCACTGTTAACGTTGAGACTGGTGTTTTGCGGGTACTATTTAACGAAGCTGTCAGTTGAGGACTTGTGAGGCATCTGTTTCTCAAACTAGACACTAATGTACTTGTCCTCTTGCTCAGTTGTGCACCGGGGCCTCCCACTCCTCTTTCTATTCTGGTTAGAGCCAGTTTGCGCTGTTCTGTGAAGGGAGTAGTACACAGCATTGTACGAGATTTCAGGTTCTTGGCAATTTCTCGCATGGAATAGCCTTAATTTCTCAGAACAAGAATAGACTGACGAGTTTCAGGAGAAAGTTCTTTGTTTCTGGCCATTTTGAGTCTGTAATCGAACCCACAAATGCTGATGCTCCAGATACTCAACTAGTCTAAAGAAGGCCAGTTTTATTGCTTCTTTAAATCAGAACAACAGTTTTCAGCTGTGCTAACACAATTGCAAAAGGGTTTTCTAATGATCAATTAGCCTTTTTATAATGATTAACTTGGATTAGCTAACACAACGTGCCATTGGAACACAGGAGTGATGGTTGCTGATAATGGGCCTCTGTACACCTATGTAGATATTCCATTAAAAAAATCAGCCGTTTCCAGTTACAATAGTCATTTACAACATTAACAATGTCTACACTGTATTTCTGATCAATTTGATGTTATTTAAATGGACAAACAATTTGCTTTTCTTTCAAAAACAAGGACATTTCTAAGTGACCCCAAACTTTAGAACGGTAGTGTACACAATCCATGTCTCAATTGTCTCAAGGTTTATAAATCCTTCTTTAACCCGTCTCCTCCCCTTCATCTACACTGATTGAAGTGGATTTAAACAGGTGACATCATTAAGGGATCACAGCTTTCACCTGGATTCACCTGGTCAGTCTATGTCATGGAAAGAGCAGGTGTTCTTTATGCTTTGTATAATCAGTGTATATCTATATTAAATAGAATATAAGTAACACTAACCCTCTCTAAGTCCTGTCGGAGGTGCATGAACATCCTCATTCGTGTGTGGATGCTGTCTTCATGAGGCAACAGCAGCAGGTTCTCCTCCTCCTCACCAGGGGGCAGCAGAGCACGGTTGAAGTTGCTCTTCCTCTTCAGTTTCCAGTACTGGTAGATGAAGTCCAGCAGGCTGGGAGGGAGGCCCAGGTTCAGGGCCAGCTCCTCCGGGTGAATCAGAGTGGAAAACTCCTCCTCCAGTTCTAGTAACCTCTGGGCCCTCAGGCCCCCCCTCTCTGGGTCTACGGGGGGTTTGGGCCGGGCCGGACTGAGACCGGAGCCTGGCTCCCCTGCCTTGGGCTGCTTGCTGTGGGCTGGCTGACAGGGGCTGAGGCCGGGGGCTGGTGGGTCGGAGGAGGCCTGGTTCTTGGGCTTGCTGTGCTTCAGGCAGTAGGACCTGAACTTCACCTCGTCTCCTTCATCCAGGATGGTCTTCATCTCAAGGCTGTGCTCGAAGGCACACGTCACATGGAACGGGATGGTGCAGTTCTTCACTGAGCACTGAGAGGGAGGGAGGACATGGTATGGGTTCGTTAACTCAGGGGTTGTCAAAGTAAGGTCCGCGGAGGTACTGCAGGAGGTCCAGATTTCAAAATTAAACTTTTTATTTTTATTTTTTACATGTAATAAAAAAAAAATGAATATTACTAACAAATGAAACTCATTTTGGCCGAGGTAACCGGTTAGAGGTTGTGATACAATGTCATTATTCAACTATAATGTCTGTTCTTACTCCAGAGCAACATGGGCCTGGGAGGCTCACGCAGATATTGATATCCACCCCACCAATTATACATTGTTCAACTCAATACTTCTCGTATTACACCCCCCCCCTCCAAAAAACATAAATGCACTGTAATTTAAGCTTTAAACTGCAAAGGTCTCTCTGCCTCATGGCAAAATGTGTAGAATTGCAGGAAACGTGCTTGAAAAAGGCTAAATGTCCTCTCTGACGCGAGGAGACGGGTCTATCAAACGTTCCTTCCCAGGGCCCGAGCCTTGGTTCGGACGGCCATGCACAGTCATACTGACACTCCTGATGTTAATTCTATCTCACTGCAGTTGTGTTCTCATTATGAGGGGGGTCCCTGATTCATTTACTATCACAGAAGGGGTCTCTAAACGTTTGAGAACCCCTGAGTTAATACACACTTCACAAGCCAATACAAAAGATAAACCACACTATACTACAAACTAAGACACTACGAATGTGAACAACAAACCAAGAGACTTGTGATATCTAGTCACCTAAATTTGTTCAGAAACCCACAGTCCAATCACCATGCTCACCTGTATGCAGGCTCCAGTCTTCAGTTTACAGAGGCTGCAGATGAGAGACCAGCGGGAGGGGGGGATGTGAGACACCTTGGTGATGGGCTCCATCCTCTCTGGACACGCTATGCTCACCTAGAGATATACAGGACCGTAGCGTCAGTCAGCTAGAGATACACAGGACCGTACCGTCAGTCAGCTAGAGATACACCGTACCGTCAGTCAGCTAGAGATACACAGGACCGGACCGTCAGTCAGCTAGAGATACACAGGACCGTACCGTCAGTCAGCTAGAGATACACAGGACCGTACCGTCAGTCAGCTAGAGATACACAGGACCGTCAGTCAGCTAGAGATACACAGGACCGTACCGTCAGTCAGCTAGAGATACACCGTACCGTCAGTCAGCTAGAGATACACCGTACCGTCAGTCAGCTAGAGATACACAGGACCGTCAGTCAGCTAGAGATACACAGGACCGTACCGTCAGTCAGCTAGAGATACACAGGACCGTACCGTCAGTCACCTAGAGATACACAGGACCGTACCGTCAGTCAGCTAGAGATACACAGGACCGTACCGTCAGTCACCTAGAGATACACAGGACCGGACCGTCAGTCAGCTAGAGATACACAGGACCGTACCGTCAGTCAGCTAGAGATACACAGGACCGTACCGTCAGTCAGCTAGAGATACACAGGACCGTCAGTCAGCTAGAGATACACAGGACCGTACCGTCAGTCAGCTAGAGATACACCGTACCGTCAGTCAGCTAGAGATACACCGTACCGTCAGTCAGCTAGAGATACACAGGACCGTCAGTCAGCTAGAGATACACAGGACCGTACCGTCAGTCACCTAGAGATACACCGTACCGTCAGTCAGCTAGAGATACACCGTACCGTCAGTCAGCTAGAGATACACCGTACCGTCAGTCAGCTAGAGATACACAGGACCGTCAGTCAGCTAGAGATACACAGGACCGTACCGTCAGTCAGCTAGAGATACACAGGACCGTACCGTCAGTCAGCTAGAGATACACAGGACCGTACCGTCAGTCAGCTAGAGATACACAGGACCGTACCGTCAGTCAGCTAGAGATACACCGGACCGTACCGTCAGTCACCTAGAGATACACAGGACCGGACCGTCAGTCAGCTAGAGATACACAGGACCGTACCGTCAGTCAGCTAGAGATACACAGGACCGTACCGTCAGTCAGCTAGAGATACACAGGACCGTCAGTCAGCTAGAGATACACAGGACCGTACCGTCAGTCAGCTAGAGATACACCGTACCGTCAGTCAGCTAGAGATACACCGTACCGTCAGTCAGCTAGAGATACACAGGACCGTCAGTCAGCTAGAGATACACAGGACCGTACCGTCAGTCACCTAGAGATACACCGTACCGTCAGTCAGCTAGAGATACACCGTACCGTCAGTCAGCTAGAGATACACCGTACCGTCAGTCAGCTAGAGATACACAGGACCGTCAGTCAGCTAGAGATACACAGGACCGTACCGTCAGTCAGCTAGAGATACACAGGACCGTACCGTCAGTCAGCTAGAGATACACAGGACCGTACCGTCAGTCAGCTAGAGATACACAGGACCGTACCGTCAGTCAGCTAGAGATACACAGGACCGTACCGTCAGTCAGCTAGAGATACACCGGACCGTACCGTCAGTCAGCTAGAGATACACAGGACCGGACCGTCAGTCAGCTAGAGATACACAGGACCGTACCGTCAGTCAGCTAGAGATACACAGGACCGGACCGTCAGTCAGCTAGAGATACACAGGACCGTACCGTCAGTCAGCTAGAGATACACAGGACCGTACCGTCAGTCAGCTAGAGATACACAGGACCGTACCGTCAGTCAGCTAGAGATACACAGGACCGTCAGTCAGCTAGAGATACACAGGACCGTACCGTCAGTCAGCTAGAGATACACCGTACCGTCAGTCAGCTAGAGATACACCGTACCGTCAGTCAGCTAGAGATACACAGGACCGTACCGTCAGTCAGCTAGAGATACACCGTACCGTCAGTCAGCTAGAGATACACCGTACCGTCAGTCAGCTAGAGATACACCGTACCGTCAGTCAGCTAGAGATACACAGGACCGGACCGTCAGTCAGCTAGAGATACACAGGACCGTACCGTCAGTCAGCTAGAGATACACAGGACCGTACCGTCAGTCAGCTAGAGATACACAGGACCGTCCGTCAGTCAGCTAGAGATCACGGACCGTACCGTCAGTCAGCTAGAGATACACCGTACCGTCAGTCAGCTAGAGATACACCGTACCGTCAGTCAGCTAGAGATACACAGGACCGTCAGTCAGCTAGAGATACACAGGACCGTCAGTCAGCTAGAGATACACAGGACCGTACCGTCAGTCAGCTAGAGATACACCGGACCGTACCGTCAGTCAGCTAGAGATACACCGGACCGTACCGTCAGTCAGCTAGAGATACACCGGACCGTACCGTCAGTCAGCTAGAGATACACCGTACCGTCAGTCAGCTAGAGATACACAGGACCGGACCGTCAGTCAGCTAGAGATACACAGGACCGTACCGTCAGTCAGCTAGAGATACACAGGACCGTACCGTCAGTCAGCTAGAGATACACCGGACCGTACCGTCAGTCAGCTAGAGATACACCGGACCGTACCGTCAGTCAGCTAGAGATACACAGGACCGTCAGTCAGCTAGAGATATACAGGACCGTCAGTCAGCTTTACTGTTTAACACCACATTCTGACAGACAGATGAATGCATAAAAAGGTGTTGATTTTTTACCTCAGGGATCCACAGGGCACAGCTGACGTGTGCCCACTTGGTGCCCGCCCTCGTAGCCTTCATCGCCCCTCCCTTGATGGGGCACAGCTGGCACTGGGGGTCGATGCCCAGGACACACGTCCTGCACAGCCAGTTACCATCTGGTACCTTCACTATACCATAACACGCCTGGGCAGGAGAGACAGTAGGTTAACAGGCAGACAGGGAGAGGAGACCTGAGGATGGGGAATCACTAAAACAATACAGATATACACTACGGGTGGGGAGGAACAGCACGTCAGAAATCAGCTCAAAGTCATTGAAGAATCCATAGACTTCCAATTTTCCCAGAAGTGGTAAACACTAAAACACGAAGAGTTATCTATCCAAAACCGAGATGTAAGTGTCATGGCGCTGGGTAGGTTTATGACAGTCATAAATACCTCTGCCCCCTTTTTTCCTCTCTCTACTGATGTGACTATTGAAAATCCCTTGGTTAACAGAGATTCTGGGAACATCAGAGGGTGGGGGGAAATTAACCATATTTTGGTAATCCAACCAGTTGAACATATGCATTGGTACTTAATGAATATGATGTCAGTTCGGTTGTCATCTGAGACATTCGCATCAATGATAGGATGACAAACTGTACAGTGGAAAGTCTACACATTATAGTTATCAGATTCACATGGAATTGTTGTGCAAATGTTTGAATATGAAATTATTTGTGAGGGGATGAAATGTGATTTTAGCTTCTAAAAATGTGAGAATTGGGTTTTCATGAGTGAATTAGGCCCGACTCAGTGGCCCGCCCACGTGAAGAGACATTGGTTATAAACTATGAAACACGCCCTCCTCTCCCTTCCTATATAAAGCCTTGACGACAATGTAACTTCCTGTTCCGGGTACATTAGGATGACGATCCGATGTCAGAAGGATTCAGATAATAACTACAGAACGAAGCCAACCTCAGCGTGAGCTTTGGTTGCGAATGGTATGAACTTTGAACTCTTATTCGCTACAGAAGTGATACCTCCTAGCCGTTGAGTTAGCAATAGCAGCTGCAAACGTGGGCTAGGAAAGGACGGACAGAGTATCCCGTCTACCACACAACGGCGTTACTACAACGTATCCAATTTACCACCAGAGACATTCTGAAGACAAGCAGACTAAGGACATGGATTACTTCCGGGTTGGAGCGAGCGGTCGCATTCGAAATGGATTACTTCCGGTACTTCCGGGTTGGAGCGAGCGGTCGCATTCGCACTTTGGTCCGCAGGTAGTATAACTTTTCATTACATTTCATTATAGTACAACGGTTTGATTTGTCTAATCTTAGCAATTTCTTCTTAGCTAGCTACATAGCCGTCTTTGTATCAAAGATAATTGCGTAATTATCGTATTCCGTCGTCCTAACGTAGTCTACACTGCTATCTGCCCAGCAGCTAGCCAGCTAGCAAACGTCTACCGAATAGCAGCACTGTAGAAACTATTACACTCAACTGAACGACTTGATTAGTGTAGTGTTAGCTAGCTACATAGTTGTCTTTGCTGTCTTCGTATCCAAGATAATTGTGTAGTTTAGAGTGTGTAGTTTTAGAGTGATTATCTTAATTTACCGAGGTTAGCTAGCCAGCTATTTGTCGTCCTTAACGTAGGAGACACTGCTAGCTAGCCAACAGCTAGCCAACGTCTACCGAATAGAACTTCCGCACTCAACAACCCGGTCGCATTCCGCTTCGCTCCACAGGTAGTATCACATTTTCATTTCATTTCATTACAGTACAACGGTTTGATTTGTTTGATCGTAGCTAGCTACATAGCTAGCTACATAGCCGTCTTTGTATCAAAGATAATTGTGTAGTCTAGAGCGATTTTCTAGGTTAGCTAGCCAGCTATTGTCGTTCTTTTAACGCAACGTAACGTAATCAACACTGCTAGCTAGCCAGCTAGCCCCCGAATAGTGTAGTGTTAGCTAGCTACATAGTTGTCTTTGCTGTCTTCGTATCCAAGATAATTGTGTAGTTTAGAGTGTGTAGTTTTAGAGTGATTATCTTAATTTACCGAGGTTAGCTAGCCAGCTATTTGTCGTCCTTAACGTAGGAGACACTGCTAGCTAGCCAACAGCTAGCCAACGTCTACCGAATAGAACTTCCGCACTCAACAACCCGGTCGCATTCCGCTTCGCTCCACAGGTAGTATCACATTTATTTCATTACAGTACAACGGTTTGATTTGTTTGATCGTAGCTAGCTACATAGCTAGCTACATAGCCGTCTTTGTATCAAAGATAATTGTGTAGTCTAGAGCGATTTTCTAGGTTAGCTAGCCAGCTATTGTCGTTCTTTTAACGCAACGTAACGTAATCAACACTGCTAGCTAGCCAGCTAGCCCCCGAATAGCAGCACTGTAGAAACTATTACACTCAACGGAACGACTTGATTAGTGTAGTGTCAACAACGCAGCCACTGCCAGCTAGCCTACAAAGTCAACAACGCAGCCACTGCCAGCTAGCCTACTTCAACAGTACTGTATCATTTTAATCATTTTAGTCAATAAGATTCTTGCTACGTAAGCTTAACTTTCTGAACATTCGAGACGTGTTGTCCACTTGTCATTCCAATCTCCTTTGCATTAGCGTAGCCTCTTCTGTAGCCTGTCAACTATGTGTCTGTCTATCCCTGTTCTCTCCTCTCTGCACAGACCATACAAACGCTCCACACCGCGTGGCCGCGGCCACCCTAATCTGGTGGTCCCAGCGCGCACGACCCACGTGGAGTTCCAGGTCTCCGGTAGCCTCTGGAACTGCCGATCTGCGGCCAACAAGGCAGAGTTCATCTCAGCCTATGCCTCCCTCCAGTCCCTCGACTTCTTGGCACTGACGGAAACATGGATCACCACAGATAACACTGCTACTCCTACTGCTCTCTCTTCGTCCGCCCACGTGTTCTCGCACACCCCGAGAGCAGCTGGTCAGCGGGGTGGTGGCACCGGGATCCTCATCTCTCCCAAGTGGTCATTCTCTCTTTCTCCCCTTACCCATCTGTCTATCGCCTCCTTTGAATTCCATGCTGTCACAGTTACCAGCCCTTTCAAGCTTAACATCCTTATCATTTATCGCCCTCCAGGTTCCTTCGGAGAGTTCATCAATGAGCTTGATGCCTTGATAAGCTCCTTTCCTGAGGACGGCTCACCTCTCACAGTTCTGGGCGACTTTAACCTCCCCACGTCTACCTTTGACTCATTCCTCTCTGCCTCCTTCTTTCCACTCCTCTCCTCTTTTGACCTCACCCTCTCACCTCCCCCCCTACTCACAAGGCAGGCAATACGCTTGACCTCATCTTTACTAGATGCTGTTCTTCCACTAACCTCATTGCAACTCCCCTCCAAGTCTCCGACCACTACCTTGTATCCTTTTCCCTCTCGCTCTCATCCAACACTTCCCACACTGCCCCTACTCGGATGGTATCGCGCCGTCCCAACCTTCGCTCTCTCTCCCCCGCTACTCTCTCCTCTTCCATCCTATCATCTCTTCCCTCTGCTCAAACCTTCTCCAACCTATCTCCTGATTCTGCCTCCTCAACCCTCCTCTCCTCCCTTTCTGCATCCTTTGACTCTCTCTGTCCCCTATCCTCCAGGCCGGCTCGGCCCTCCCCTCCCGCTCCGTGGCTCGACGACTCATTGCGAGCTCACAGAACAGGGCTCCGGGCAGCCGAGCGGAAATGGAGGAAAACTCGCCTCCCTGCGGACCTGGCATCCTTTCACTCCCTCCTCTCTACATTTTCCTCTTCTGTCTCTGCTGCTAAAGCCACTTTCTACCACTCTAAATTCCAAGCATCTGCCTCTAACCCTAGGAAGCTCTTTGCCACCTTCTCCTCCCTCCTGAATCCTCCTCCCCCTCCTCCCTCTCTGCAGATGACTTCGTCAACCATTTTGAAAAGAAGGTCGACGACATCCGATCCTCGTTTGCTAAGTCAAACGACACCGCTGGTTCTGCTCACACTGCCCTACCCTGTGCTTTGACCTCTTTCTCCCCTCTCTCTCCAGATGAAATCTCGCGTCTTGTGACGGCCGGCCGCCCAACAACCTGCCCGCTTGACCCTATCCCCTCCTCTCTTCTCCAGACCATTTCCGGAGACCTTCTCCCTTACCTCACCTCGCTCATCAACTCATCCCTGACCGCTGGCTACGTCCCTTCCGTCTTCAAGAGAGCGAGAGTTGCACCCCTTCTGAAAAAACCTACACTCGATCCCTCCGATGTCAACAACTACAGACCAGTATCCCTTCTTTCTTTTCTCTCCAAAACTCTTGAACGTGCCGTCCTTGGCCAGCTCTCCCGCTATCTCTCTCAGAATGACCTTCTTGATCCAAATCAGTCAGGTTTCAAGACTAGTCATTCAACTGAGACTGCTCTTCTCTGTATCACGGAGGCGCTCCGCACTGCTAAAGCTAACTCTCTCTCCTCTGCTCTCATCCTTCTAGACCTATCGGCTGCCTTCGATACTGTGAACCATCAGATCCTCCTCTCCACCCTCTCCGAGTTGGGCATCTCCGGCGCGGCCCACGCTTGGATTGCGTCCTACCTGACAGGTCGCTCCTACCAGGTGGCGTGGAGAGAATCTGTCTCCTCACCACGTGCTCTCACCACTGGTGTCCCCCAGGGCTCTGTTCTAGGCCCTCTCCTATTCTCGCTATACACCAAGTCACTTGGCTCTGTCATAACCTCACATGGTCTCTCCTATCATTGCTATGCAGATGACACACAACTAATCTTCTCCTTTCCCCCTTCTGATGACCAGGTGGCGAATCGCATCTCTGCATGTCTGGCAGACATATCAGTGTGGATGACGGATCACCACCTCAAGCTGAACCTCGGCAAGACGGAGCTGCTCTTCCTCCCGGGGAAGGACTGCCCGTTCCATGATCTCGCCATCACGGTTGACAACTCCATTGTGTCCTCCTCCCAGAGCGCTAAGAACCTTGGCGTGATCCTGGACAACACCCTGTCGTTCTCAACTAACATCAAGGCGGTGGCCCGTTCCTGTAGGTTCATGCTCTACAACATCCGCAGAGTACGACCCTGCCTCACACAGGAAGCGGCGCAGGTCCTAATCCAGGCACTTGTCATCTCCCGTCTGGATTACTGCAACTCGCTGTTGGCTGGGCTCCCTGCCTGTGCCATTAAACCCCTACAACTCATCCAGAACGCCGCAGCCCGTCTGGTGTTCAACCTTCCCAAGTTCTCTCACGTCACCCCGCTCCTCCGCTCTCTCCACTGGCTTCCAGTTGAAGCTCGCATCCGCTACAAGACCATGGTGCTTGCCTACGGAGCTGTGAGGGGAACGGCACCTCAGTACCTCCAGGCTCTGATCAGGCCCTACACCCAAACAAGGGCACTGCGTTCATCCACCTCTGGCCTGCTCGCCTCCCTACCACTGAGGAAGTACAGTTCCCGCTCAGCCCAGTCAAAACTGTTCGCTGCTCTGGCCCCCCAATGGTGGAACAAACTCCCTCACGACGCCAGGACAGCGGAGTCAATCACCACCTTCCGGAGACACCTGAAACCCCACCTCTTTAAGGAATACCTAGGATAGGATAAAGTAATCCTTCTAACCCCCCCCCCCCTTAAAAGATTTAGATGCACTATTGTAAAGTGGCTGTTCCACTGGATGTCATAAGGTGAATGCACCAATTTGTAAGTCGCTCTGGATAAGAGCGTCTGCTAAATGACTTAAATGTAAATGTAAAATGATTACTGGAACCATGTCCTGTGGTCTGATGAGACCAAGATAAACGTATTTGGTTCAGATGGTGTCAAGCGTGTGTGGCGGCAACCAGGTGAGGAGTACAAAGACAAGTGTGTCTTGCCTACAGTCAAGCATGGTGGTGGGAGTGTCATGGTCTGGGGCTGCATGAGTGCTGCCGGCACTGGGGAGCTACAGTTCATTGAGGGAACCATGAATGCCAACATGTACTGTGACATACTGAAGCAGAGCATGATCCCCTCCCTCCGGAGACTGGGCCACAGGGCAGTATTCCAACATGATAACGACCCCAAACACACCTCCAAGACGACCACTGCCTTGCTAAGGAAGCTGAGGGTAAAGGTGATGGACTGGCCAAGCATCTGTGGGGCATCCTCAAACGGAAGGTGGAGGAGTGCAAGGTCTCTAACATCCACCAGCTCCGTGATGTCGTCATGGAGGAGTGGAAGAGGACTCCAGTGGAAACCTGTGAAGCTCTGGTGAACTCCATGCCCAAGAGGGTTAAGGCAGTGCTGGAAAATGATGGCGGCCACACAAAATATTGACACTTAGGGCCCAATTTGGAAATTTTCACTTAGGGGTGTACTCACTTTTGTTGCCAGCGGTTTAGACATTAATGGCTGTGTGTTGAGTTATTTTGAGGGGACAGCGAATTTACACTGTTATACAAGCTGTACACGCACTACTTTACATTGTAGCAAAGTGTCATTTCTTCAGTGTTGTCACATGAAAAGATATACTCAAATATTTACAAAAATGTGAGGGGTGTACTCACTTTTGTGATATACTGTATATATATATTTTTAAACATGATTAGCTCAATCAGGAAGTATTAATTAGAGAAAGGATTTTATAGAATAGCATGTCATATCATTTAATCCGGCACTGCCAAAGACACGACATAAGGAAAAAACACTTCTCCAATTTTTTTGGCCCTATAACAAAGAACAAACAGCAAAAACATAGACATGATCAAATACAAATCTTAGAAGAATCAACTATTAAAGGCCTGTGGTGTTGATGGTATCCTTAATGAAATGATCAAATATACAGACCACAAATTCCAATTGGCTTAAATACTAAAACTCTTTAACATCATCCTCAGCTCTGGCATCGTCCCCAATATTTGGAACCAAGGACTGATCACCCCAATCCACAAAAGTGGAGACAAATTTGACCCCAATAACTACCGTGGGATATGCGTCAACAGGAACCTTGGGAAAATCCTCTGCATTATCATTAACAGCAGACTAGTTCATGTCCTCAGTGAAAACAATGTACTGAGCAAATGTCAAATCAAAGAAACAAACCAAAACAAAGGCAAAGTCTTCTCATGCATTGCTGATCTCAAAAAAGCTTTTGACTCAATTTGGCCTGAGGGTCTGCTAAACAAATTGATGAAAAGTGGTGTTGTGGGGAAAAACTTACGACATTATAAAATCTATGTACAAACAAGTGTGCGGTTAAAATTGGGAAAACTCAAATTTCTTTCCACAGGGCTGTGGGGTGAGACAGATGCAGCTCAAGCCCCACCCTCTTCAACATATATCAACGATTTTGGCGAGGGCACCCGACCTGCAGCCCCCGGCCTCACCCGACTCTAACTGCAGCCCCCGGCCTCACCCGACCCGACCCGCAGCCCCCGGCCTCACCCGACCCGCAGCCCCCGGCCTCACCCGACCCGACCCGCAGCCCCCGGCCTCACCCGACCCGACCCGCAGCCCCCGGCCTCACCCGACCCGCAGCCCCCGGCCTCACCCGGCCCGCAGCCCCCGGCCTCACCCGACCCGCAGCCCCCTGCCCCACCCGACCCGCAGCCCCCGGCCTCACCCGACCCGCAGCCCCCGGCCTCACCCGACCCGACCCGCAGCCCCCGGCCTCACCCGACCCGCAGCCCCCGGCCTCACCCGACCCGCAGCCCCCGGCCTCACCCGACCTGCAGCCCCCGGCCTCACCCGACCCGACCTGCAGCCCCCGGCCTCACCCGACCCGACCTGCAGCCCCCGGCCTCACCCGACCTGCAGCCCCCGGCCTCACCCGACTCTAACTGCAGCCCCCGGCCTCACCCGACCCGACCTGCAGCCCCCGGCCTCACCCGACCTGCAGCCCCCGGCCTCACCCGACCTGCAGCCCCCGGCCTCACCCGACCTGCAGCCCCCGGCCTCACCCGACCTGCAGCCCCCGGCCTCACCCTACTAGAATCTGAAGTCAAATGTCTACTGTTTGCTGATGATCTGGTGCTTCTGTCCCCAACCAAGGAGGGCCTACAGCAGCACCTAGATCTTCTGCACAGATTCTGTCAGACCTGGGACCTGACAGTAAATCCTAGTAAGACACAAATAATGGTGTTCCAAAAAAGGGTAGCTGCCAAGACAACAAATACAAATTCCATCTCGTCACCGTTGCCCTAGAGCACACAAAAAAATAATACCTACCTCGGCCTAAACATCAGCGCCCACAGGTAACTTCCACAAAGCTGTGAACGATCTGAGAGACAAGGCAAGAAGGGCCTACTATGCCATAAAAAGGAACAAAATTTCGACATACCAATTAGGATCTGGCTAAAAAAATACTTGAATCAGTTATAGAACCCATTGCCTTTATGTTTGTGAAGTCTGGGGTCCGCTCACCAACCAAAATTGAGATTCTGCAAAAATATCCTCTGTGTACAACGTAAAACACAAAATAATGCATGCAGAGCAGAATTAGGCCGATACCCGCTAGAGCTGTTAAATTCTACAACCACCTAAAAAGGAAGCGACTCCCAACCCTTCCATAAAGCCAACACCAACAGAGAGATGAACCTGGAGAAGAGTCCCCTAAGCAAGCTGGTCCTGGGGCTCTGAACACAAACAGACCCCCAGGACAGAAACACAATTAGACCCAATCAAATCATGAGAAAACAAAAGATAATTACTTGACATATTGGAAATAATCAACAAAAAAACAGAGCAAACCAGAATGCTATTTGGCCCTAAACAGAGAGTACAGTGGCAGAATACCTGACCACTGAATGACCCAAACTTAAGGAAAGCTTTGACTATGTACAGACTCAGTGAGCATAGCCTTGCTATTAAGAAAGGTCACCATAGCCTGTCTTCTCTTGAGAGCCAGATCTGCCAATGTGCCCACTGCCCACAAGATGAGGTGGAAACTGAGCACACTTCCTAACCTCCTGCCACATGTATGACCATAGAGACACATATTTCCCTCTGATTACACAGACCCACAAAGAATTTGAAAACAAACCGAATTTGATAAACTCCCATATCTACTGGGTGAAATACCACAGTGTGACATCACAGCAGCAAGATGTGTGACCTGTTGCCACAAGAAAAGGTCAACCAGTGAAGAACAAACACCATTGTAAATACAACCCATATTTATGTTTCCTTTTGTACTTTAACTATTTGCACATCGTTACAACACTGTATATACAAATATGACATTTATAATGTCTCTTATTTTGGATCTTGTGTGAGTGTAATGTCTACTGTTAATTTTTTTATAGTTTATTATCTATTTCACTTGCTGTGGCAATGTAAACATAAGTTTCCCATGCCAATAAAGCCCTTGAATTGACAGTGGGTTAACACAGTGGGTTAACACAGTGGGTTAACACAGTGGGTTAACACAGTGGGTTAACAGTGGGTTAACAGTGGGTTAACAGTGGGTTAGATAGAAGGGTTCAACTGAGGGATGAGAGATTGTCATCATTCTAAAGCCAGAGAACTGGGTACGTGTGGAAAAAAGTATTTCCATTTAATTAGCACGTATCAAGAGCGCTTTATAACCAGTGCATTTAACTAACGTATCTAAAACAACCACATTGCTCTCATTGCACGTAAAGCCTTCTTCAAAATAGCCGCTATGCGACAAAATCAGTGCTTGTAGGTTCCTACCTGGTGAACACAGATGTTACATTTGTCACAGAAGACCATGTCGTTGCCCTCCTCGCTGTCGGGGGAGCGACACACGTCACAGATGACGTCCTCGTCGTACTCGATGCCCAGCCCTTCTACCGTGCCGATGGCGTGGTTCATGTTGTCATGGCACTGACGCTCCAATGCCTCCATGGTGCGCTCCAGCGTCAACTCGTCTACAGGCCCCTCCCCTGGGAGACAGAATAATACACCAATCAAAACACAGCTCCTCTACAGGCCCCCCCCCTGGGAGACAGAATAATACACCAATCAAAACACAGCTCCTCTACAGGTCCCTCCCTTGGGAATACACCCAGTCAGATCACTGTTGCTAGAGCTCCAAACCTCCCTCTTTTCTCTAAGGCCATACAGTGCATTCGGAAAGTATTCAGACCACTTGACTTTTTCCACATTTTGTTACATTACAGCCTTATATAGACAGGCCTTATTCTAAATGTATTAACTGTTTTCAGTCAATCTACACACAATAGCCCATAATGACATCACAATAGCCCATAATGACATCACAATAGCCCATAATCACAAAGCCAAAACAGATTATTAGAAAGTTTTACAAATGTATTAAAAATAAAAAAACAAATGACTTATTTACATAAGTATTCAGACCATTTGATGAGACTCAAAACAGAGCTCAGGTGCATCCTGTTTCCATTGATCATCCTTGAGATGTTTCTACAACTTGGTGTCCACCTGTGGTAAATGCAATTAAATGGACATGATTGGTGACCTAAAAACTGGGACATGCTTAAACCACCTGACCAGGTCCTAAAGCAATGGGACTCCCTAACTCTTTCTCAGATTATCACCAATCCCACAAGGTATGACTCCAAACACCCAGAAAAGGCTACTCTCCTCAACGTTATCCTTACAAATAATCCTGATAGGTATCAGTCTGGTGTTTTCTGTAATGACCTTAGTGATCACTGTGTTACAGCCTGTGTTTGTAATGGCTGCTCAGTGAAATGACCTGTCCTGATTTGTCATAGATGCTTGCTAAAAAACTAACGAGAAAGCCTTCCTTCATGAACTGGTCTGTGTAAAATGGTATAGAATCAGCGTGATCCCCTCTGTTGAAGACGCTTGGACCTTCTTTTTTGATATTTTCAGTGGTTTTGTGAACAAACACGCCCTCAAAGAAAATGAGAATTATAAACCGGTTCAGCCCCTGGTTCGACCGTGATCTTGCAGAGTTACTCCACCTCAAGAATTGCATACTCAGGCTGACTGGCTCTCGTTCAGGCAAATGAGAAATAGGTGCACTCAGGCTATCTGGAAGGCCAAAGGAAGTTACTTTAAGGAGCAGTTCTCTCTCTGTGGGTCTAACCCCAAGAAGTTCTGGAAAACGGTTAATTAAAAACCTGGAGAATAAACCCTCCTCCTCACAGCTGCCCAAGTCCCTTAATGATGATGTGGTTGTTACTGACAAGAAGCACATGACTGAGCTCTTTAATCACCACTTCATTAAGTCAGGATTTCCTATTTGACTCAGCCATGCCTCCTTGCCCGTCCAACATTTCCTAGTCTCCCACCTTCTTTAAGGTTCATCGCCAAGCCTTTCTCCAACCTTTTTAACCTGTCTCTCCTTTCTGGGGAGGTTCCCATTGCTTGGAAGGCAGCCACAGTTCGTCCTTTATTTAAAGGGGGAGATCAAGCTGATCCTAACTGTTATAGGCCTATTTATATCATCTTGCCCTGTTTATCAAAAGTGTTGGAAAAACTTGTCAATAATCAACCGGCTGGTTTTCTGGATGTCTATAGTATTCTCTCTGGTATGTATCTGGTTCCCGCTCAGGTTATTGATGTGTCACTGCAACCTTAAAGGTCCTCAATGATGTCACCATTGCCCTTGATTCTAAGCAATGTTGTCCTGCTATTTTTATTGACTTGGCCAAAGCTTTTGCTATGGTAGACCATTCCATTCTTGTGGGCCGGCTAAGGAGTATTGGTGTCTCTGAGGGGTCTTTGGCCTGGTTTGCTAACTACCTCTCTCAAAGAGTGTAGTGTATAAAGTCAGAACATCTGCTGTCTCAGCCACTCCCTGTCACCAAGGGAGTACCCCAAGGCTCGATCCTCGGCCCCTCGCTCTTCTCAATTTACATCAACAACATAGCTCAGGCAGTAGGAAGCTCTCTCATCCATTTATATACAGATGATACAGTCTTGTGATACAGCTGGTCCCTCCCCGGATTTTGTGTTAAATGCTCTACAACAAAGCTTTCTTAGTGACCAACAAGCTTTCTCTACCCTTAACCTTGTTCTGAACACCTCTAAAACAAAGGACATGTGGTTTGGTAAGAAGAATGCCCCTCTCCCCACCGGTGTGATTACTGTCTCTGAGGGTTTAGAGCTTGAGGTAGTCACCTCATACAAGTACTTGAGAGTATGGCTAGATGGTACACTGTCCTTCTCTCAGCACATGTCAAAGCTGCAGGCTAAAGTTAAATCTAGACTTGGTTTCCTCTATCGTAATCGCTCCTCTTTCACCCCAGCTGCCAAACTAACCCTGATTCAGATGACCATCCTACCCATGCTAGATTACGTAGACGTAATTTATAGATCAGCAGGTAAGGGTGCTCTCGAGTAGCTAGATGTTCTTTACCATTCGACCATCAGATTTGCCACCAATGCTCTTTATAGGACACATCACTGCACTCTATACGCCTCTGTAAACTGGTCCCCAAAGCAAACACATCCCTGGGTCGCTCGTCTTTTCAGTTCGCTGCAGCTAACAACTGGAACGAGCTGCAGCAAACACTCAAACTGGACAGTTTTATCTCCATCTCTTCATTCAAAGACGGACACAACAGTTGTGGCTGCTTTGCGTGATGTATTAATGTCTCTACCTTCTTGCCCTTTGCGCTGTTGTCTGTGCCCAATGTTTTTACCTTTGTGCTGCTACCATGTTGTTGTCTTAGGTCTCTCTTCATGTAGTGTTGTCGCTTGTCGTGATGTGTGTTTTGTCACGTATTTTTATTTAATTTATTTGAAATCCAAGAGGCCTTTTGGTAGTGCGTCATTGTAAAAAATAATTTGTTCTTAACTGACTTGCCTAGTTAAATAAAGGTAAAATAAAAATACAACATTTGGAAAGGCACACACCTGTCTATATAAAATGTCCCACAGTGTCAGAGCCAAAATCCATGAGGTCAAAGGAGTTGTCCGTAGAGCTCCGAGACGGCCAAACTGAGCAATCGGAATAGGGCCTTGCTCACTGACCAAGAACCCGATGGTCACTCTGACAGAGCTCCTCTGTGGAGATGGGAGAACCTTCCAGAAGGACAACCATCTCTGCAGCACTCCACCAATCAGGCCTTCATGGTAGAGTGGCCAGATGGAAGACACTCCTCAGTAAACAGGCACACGACAGATCGCTTGGAGTTTGTCAAAAGGCACCTAAAGACTCTCAGACCATGAGAAACAAGATTCTCTGGTCTGATTAAACCAGATTGAACTCTCCGGCCTAAAAGCCAAGCGTCTCGTCTGGAGCAAACATGGCACCATCCCTACAGTGAAGCCTGATGGCAACATCATGCTGTGGGGATGTTTTTCAGCGGCAGGGACTTGGAGACTAGTCAGGAACAGACGAACAGAACAAAGTACAGAGAGATCTTTGAAGAAAACCTGCTCAGGACCTCAGCCTGGGAGACTAAGGTTCACCTTCCAACAGGACAACGACCCTAAGCACACAGCCAAGACAACGCAGGAGTGGCTTCGGGGCAAGTCTCTGTATGTCCTTGAGTAGCCCAGCCAGAGCCCGGACTTGAACCCGATCTAACATCTCTGGAGACCTGAAAATAGCTGTGTAGTGACGCTCCCCATCCAACCTGACAGAACTTGAGAGGATCTGCAGAGAAGAACGGGAGAAACTCTCCAAATACAGGTATACCAAGCTTGTAGTCATACCCAAGAAGACCTGCTTTTGCTTTGTCATTATAGTGTAAAGTCTATCCTTGGTCGCCTCCTGCTTCCTTGGCAACACATCAGAGAGAAGTGAGGAAATGTAAAGATTTGAGGAGAACTAGGAGAGGCTTTAGATTAACAGGTTAAAACAATGTCCCCCACACACACGTCCTAGCTAATGTTCCTCCCACCCACACACGTCCTAGCTAATGTTCCCCCCCCCACACGTCCTAGCTAATGTTCCTCTCCCCCCCCCCCCACACACACGTCCTAGCTAATGTTCCTCTCCCCCACACACACACGTCCTAGCTAATGTTCCTCTCCCCCCCCCCCCACACACGTCCTAGCTAATGTTCCTCCCCCCCCCCACACACGTCCTAGCTAATGTTCCTCTCCCCCCACACACCATTACCCATGTGTCCTAGCTAATGTTCCTCACCCCCACACCATTACCCATGTGTCCTAGCTAATGTTCCTCCCCCCCCCCACACACGTCCTAGCTAATGTTCCTCACCCCCACACACCATTACCCATGTGTCTTAGCTAATGTTCCTCTCCCCCCACACACCATTACCCATGTGTCTTAGCTAATGTTCCTCTCCCCCACACCATTACCCATGTGTCCTAGCTAATGTTCCTCTCCCCCACACACCATTACCCATGTGTCTTAGCTAATGTTCCTCTCCCCCACACCATTACCCATGTGTCTTAGCTAATGTTCCTCTCCCCCACACCATTACCCATGTGTCTTAGCTAATGTTCCTCTCCCCCACACCATTACCCATGTGTCTTAGCTAATGTCCCTCTCCCCCACACCATTACCCATGTGTCCTAGCTAATGTTCCTCTCCCCCACACACCATTACCCATGTGTCCTAGCTAATGTTCCTCCTCCCCCCACACACCATTACCCATGTGTCCTAGCTAATGTTCCTCACCCCCACACACCATTACCCATGTGTCTTAGCTAATGTTCCTCTCCCCCCACACAACATTACCCATGTGTCTTAGCTAATGTTCCTCTCCCCCCCACACACCATTACCCATGTGTCTTAGCTAATGTTCCTCTCCCCCACACCATTACCCATGTGTCCTAGCGAATGTTCCTCTCCCCCACACACCATTACCCATGTGTCCTAGCTAATGTTCCTCCTCCCCCCACACACCATTACCCATGTGTCCTAGCTAATGTTCCTCTCCCCCACACACCATTACCCATGTGTCTTAGCTAATGTTCCTCTCCCCCACACACCATTACCCATGTGTCTTAGCTAATGTTCCTCTCCCCCCACACACCATTACCCATGTGTCTTAGCTAATGTTCCTCTCCCCCCACACACCATTACCCATGTGTCTTAGCTAATGTTCCTCTCCCCCCACACACCATTACCCATGTGTCTTAGCTAATGTTCCTCTCCCCCCACACACCATTACCCATGTGTCTTAGCTAATGTTCCTCTCCCCCCACACACCATTACCCATGTGTCTTAGCTAATGTTCCTCTCCCCCCACACACCATTACCCATGTGTCTTGGCTAATGTTCCTCTCCCCCACACCATTACCCATGTGTCTTAGCTAATGTCCCTCTCCCCCACACACCATTACCCATGTGTCTTAGCTAATGTTCCTCTCCCCCACACCATTACCCATGTGTCCTAGCTAATGTTCCTCTCCCCCACACACCATTACCCATGTGTCTTAGCTAATGTTCCTCTCCCCCACACACCATTACCCATGTGTCTTAGCTAATGTTCCTCTCCCCCACACACCATTACCCATGTGTCTTAGCTAATGTCCCTCTCCCCCACACACCATTACCCATGTGTCTTAGCTAATGTTCCTCTCCCCCACACACCATTACCCATGTGTCTTAGCTAATGTTCCTCTCCCCCACACACCATTACCCATGTGTCTTAGCTAATGTTCCTCTCCCCCACACCATTACCCATGTGTCCTAGCTAATGTTCCTCTCCCCCCACACACCATTACCCATGTGTCTTAGCTAATGTTCCTCTCCCCCACACACCATTACCCATGTGTCTTAGCTAATGTTCCTCTCCCCCCACACACCATTACCCATGTGTCTTAGCTAATGTTCCTCTCCCCCACACACCATTACCCATGTGTCTTAGCTAATGTTCCTCTCCCCCCACACACCATTACCCATGTGTCCCAGCTCAGCGTTGAGTCCTTACCCATGTGTCCCAGCTCAGCGTTGAGTCCTTACCCATGTGTCCCAGCTCAGCGTTGAGTCCTTACCCATGTGTCCCAGCTCAGCGTTGAGTCCTTACCCATGTGTCCCAGCTCAGCGTTGAGTCCTTACCCATGTGTCCCAGCTCAGCGTTGAGTGCCTGCAGCCAGTAGAGGTCCATGTTATCCAGGTCATAAGAGCACATGGCCTCAGCCAGCTCCTTGATGTTAACGTATCCCGTCTCCGTAGAGGTCCAGCACTGGATATACCTCTTCTGTAGGGTGAACAACGCCTCCTTGGGCTTCTCCGCTACGTTCCTACAGACACACGCAATAAGAGATGGCTAGCGGTGTCTATTACTCAGAGAAATCAGTTCCTGAGCTACAGAGACGAGAAGAGGTGCGACTACCTGATGGAGGCATGTGGAATGGTTTCGGGGAAGGCCGGCACCTGCACCCCCTTCTCCCACTCCTGTCTCCAGGTGTCCCCCAGCAGGTAATAGTCTTCAGGGGAGACATGGTGAGAGTCTGGCAGCTTCATGGCGCTGATCAGGTCTTTCCTGAACACCTAGAGAGAGAGGAGACAGACTTATTACATTGTGTCCCAAATGATAACCTATTCCCTACATAGTCCACTACTTTTGACCGGAGCACTCAGGAAGCTGACGTGTGTGTGTGTGTGTGTGTGTAAAGAACACTCAGTGAGGTGTGTGTGTGTGTGTGTGTGTGTGTGTAAAGAACACTCGGTGAGGTGAGGTGTGTGTGTGTGTGTGTGTGTGTGTAAAGAACAGTCAGTGAGGTGAGGTTTGTGTGTGTGTGTGTGTGTAAAGAACACTCGGTGAGGTGAGGTGTGTGTGTGTGTGTGTGTGTGTGTAAAGAACACTCGGTGAGGTGAGGTGTGTGTGTGTGTGTGTGTGTGTGTAAAGAACACTCAGTGAGGTGAGGAGTGCAGGACAGGAACGTCAGCGTACCTCTGCTGGTTTCTTGGGCACGGAGGCAGGGGTTCCAGGTTTACTTCCATACTTGTTAGACGAGCAGAAGGAGGTGGAAGGACCTGAGGAGTACAAGGTAGAGGGAGGGGGGTTAGAGAGAGGTAGGGGGGGGGTTAGAGAGAGGTAGAGGGAGGGGGGGTAGAGAGAGGTAGAGGGAGGGGGGGGTAGAGAGAGGTAGGGGGGGGGGTAGAGAGAGGTAGGGGGGGGGGGTAGAGAGAGGTAGGGGGAGGGGGGTTAGAGAGAGGTAGGGGGGGGGGGTTAGAGAGAGGTAGGGGGGGGTAGAAGGGTTAGAGAGCGGTAGGGGGGGGGGTTAGAGAGAGGTAGGGAGGGGGGGTTAGAGAGAGGTAGAGGGAGGGGGGGTAGAGAGAGAGGTAGGGGGGGGGGTTAGAGAGAGGTAGAGGGGGGGGGGGTTAGAGGTAGAGGGAGGGGGGGTAGAGAGAGGTAGAGGGAGGGGGGTTAGAGAGAGGTAGAGGGGGGGGGGTTAGAGGTAGAGGGAGGGGGAGGGGGGGTAGAGGGAGGGGGAGGGGGGGTAGAGGTAGAGGGAGGGGGGGTAGAGAGGTAGAGGGGGTGGGGGGTAGAGAGAGGTAGAGGGAGGGGGGTTAGAGAGAGGTAGAGGGGGGGGGGTTAGAGGTAGAGGGAGGGGGAGGGGGGGTAGAGAGAGGTAGAGGGAGGGGGGTTAGAGAGAGGTAGGGGGAGGGGGGTTAGAGAGAGGTAGGGGGGGGGGTGAGAGAGAGGTAGGGGGGGGGTAGAGAGAGGTAGGGGGGGGCAGAAGGGTTAGAGGTAGAGGGGGGGGGGTAGAGAGAGGTAGAGGGGGTAGAGAGAGGTAGAGGGGGGGCAGAAGGGTTAGAGGTAGAGGGAGGGGGGGGTAGAGAGAGGTAGGGGGGGGGGTTAGAGAGAGGTAGGGGGGGGGCAGAAGGGTTAGAGGTAGAGGGGGGGGGGGGTAGAGAGAGGTAGAGGGAGGGGGGGTAGAGAGAGGTAGAGGGGGGGCAGAAGGGTTAGAGGTAGAGGGAGGGGGGTTAGAGAGAGGTAGAGGGAGGGGGGTTAGAGAGAGGTAGAGGGGGGAAAACCGGTTAATGATGAAAAACAACATTTAAAGCCTTTCTGTTTACAGACAGCATGTTATTCTCAATGAATGTCGTTTCATCATGTAAAGACAGTTGGAACTCACTCTCGTTGTCAGAGCTGTCACTGCTGCTTGAAGACCTGAGCCGTTTCATCCTGACGGATCCTACAGGAAGGAGAGGAGACAGAGGTGGAAGACATGACAGAGCTAAGACCTGAGCCGTTTCATCCTGACGTATCCTACAGGGAGGAGAGGAGACAGGGGTGGAAGACATGACAGAGCTAAGAGCCAGAATAGCTAGCAGAATGGGGCCTTTGTACTAGCGTCTACTTAGAAACATTCAGAGGAGCATTACGCCTCGATCAGATCCACAGCGATCTTGCATCAATGTAAAATTCTGCAGTTAAACTTTCTTCATTATGTAACCCAACATAATGGATATGTGCAACAGAAGTTCAACATTCACCTTCTAATTCTATTTCTGTCAAGTCTACAGTTTGATGCATAGGTTGGATTTATGCAACGTAGGCACCACACAGAACACACTGCAACTGCCTCAGCGAGGCAAACGCTACAGGGCAAACCCTACAGGGCAAACCCTACAGGGCAAACGCTACAGGGCAAACCCTACAGGGCAAACGCTACAGGGCAAACGCTACAGGGCAAACGCTACAGGGCAAACGCTACAGGGCAAACGCTACAGGGCAAACGCTACAGGGCAAACCCTACAGGGCAAACCCTACAGGGCAAACCCTACAGGGCAAACCCTACAGGGCAAACGCTACAGGGCAAACCCTACAGGGCAAACGCTACAGGGCAAACGCTACAGGGCAAACGCAGCGAGACAAACGCTACAGGGCAAACGCTACAGGGCAAACGCTACAGGGCAAACGCTACAGGGCAAACGCTACAGGGCAAACGCTACAGGGCAAACGCTACAGGGCAAACGCTACGAGGCAAACGCTACGAGGCAAACGCAGCGAGACAAACGCTACAGGGCAAACGCTACAGGGCAAACGCTACAGGGCAAACGCTACAGGGCAAACGCTACGAGGCAAACGCAGCGAGACAAACGCTACAGGGCAAACGCTACAGGGCAAACGCTACGAGGCAAACGCAGCGAGGCAAACGCTACAGGGCAAACGCAGCGAGGCAAACGCTACAGGGCAAACGCTACAGGGCAAACGCTACAGGGCAAACGCTACGAGGCAAACGCTACGAGGCAAACGCTACAGGGCAAACGCTACAGGGCAAACCCTACAGGGCAAACGCTACAGGGCAAACGCAGCGAGGCAAACACAGCGAGACAAACGCTACGAGGCAAACGCTACGAGGCAAACGCAGCGAGGCAAACGCAGCATTCCATTGGAAATGTATTTACTTCAGGTGTACCAAAATGCAGTGACTGTCGTTGTCAGAGGCGTTTGCCTACATAACGTATATCTGCATTAGATTCAGTCCCTTCAGAAAGTAGTCACACACCTCGACTTAACACATTTTGTTGTTACAAGGTGGAATTAAAATGGATTTAATTGTACATTTTTGTCAACGATCTACACAAAATACTCTGTCAGAGTGGAAGAAAAATTCTAAAATATTACAAATAACCAGACGAGGCGTATGTGGCAGGGTCTACAGACAATCACGGATTATAAAAGGAAAAGCAGCCCCGACGTCTTGCTTCCAGGCAGGCTGAACACCTTCTCCCGCTTTGAGGATAAGTGCCACTGACGCGGCCCGCTACCAAGGACTGTGGGCCTCCTTCTCCGTGGCCGACGTGAGTAAGACGTTTAAACGTGTTAACTCTCAGAAGACTGCCGGCCCAGACGGCATCCCTAGCCGCGTCCTCAGAGCATGCGCAGACCAGCTGGCTGGTGTGTTTACGGACATATTCAATCAATCCTTATCCCAGTCTGCTGTCCCCACATGCTTCAAGATGGCCACCATTGTTCCTGTACCTAAGAAAGCTAAGGTAACTGAGCTAAATGACTATCGCCCCGTAGCACTCACTTCTGTCATCATGAAGTGCTTTGAGAGACTAGTCAAGGATCATATCACCTCCACCTTACCTGCCACCCTAGACCCACTAACAGTTTGCATACCGCCCCAATACGTCCACAGACAATGCTGTACACCATCACTCTGCCCTATCCCATCTGGACAAGAGGAATACCTCTGTCAGAACGCTGTTCATTGACTAGAGCTCAGCCTTTAACGCCATAGTACCCTCCAAGCTCATCATTAAGCTCATGGTCCTGGGTCTGAACCACACCCTGTGCAACTGGGTCCTGGACTTCCTGTTGGGCCGCCCCCAGGTGGTGAAGGTAGGAAACAACACCTCCACTTCGCTGAGCTCCGCCCGCAACCGCAAGGCTCTCCAGAGGGTAATGTGTCTGACCAACACATTACCAGGGGCAAACTTCCCACCCTCCTGAACATCTACAGCACCCGATGCCATAGGAAGGTCCAAAAATATCAATGACAACAACCACCCGAGCCACTGCCTGTTCACCCGCTATCATCCAGAAGGAGAGGTCAGTACAGGTGCATCAAAGCAGGGACCGAGAGACTGAAAAACAGCTATCAAGGCCATCAGATTGCTAAACAGCCATCCACAGCACATCAGAGGCTGCTGCCTATAGACATATATATAGGAATCACGGGCCACTTTAATGATGTCTCCATATCTTGCATTACTCATCTCATATGTTTAAACTTTACTCTATACTACCTTAAATCACCAATTGTTTGTAAATAGTGCATCTCCCATCTCATATGTACAGTTGAAGTCAGAAGTTTAAATAAACTAGTTTTAATGAGTCCAGCCTTAGTGTTTCAACCACTCCACAAATGTCTTGTTAACAAACTATAGTTTTGGCAAGTTGGTTAGGACATCTACTTTGTGCATGACACAAGTAATGTTTCCAACAACTGCTTACAGACAGATGATTTCACTGTATCACAATTCCAGTGGGTCAGAAGTTTACATACACTAAGTTGACTGTGCCTTTAAACAGCTTGGAAAATTCCAGAAAATTATATCATGGCTTTAGAAGTTTGATAGGCTAATTGACATCATTTGAGTCAATTGGAGGTGTACCTGTGGATGTATTTCAAGGCCTACCTTCAAACTCAGTGCCTCTTTGCTTGACATCATGGGAAAATCAAAAGAAATCAGCCAAGATCTCAGAAAAAAAATTGTAGACCTCCACAAGTCTGGTTCATCCTTGGGAGCAATTTCCAAATGCCTGAAGGTACCACGTTATTCTGTTCAAACACTAGTAGGCAAGTATAAACACCATGGGACCACGCAGCCGTCATACCGCTCAGGAAGGAGACGCGTTCTGTCTCCTAGAGATGAACGTACTTTGGTGCGAAAAGTGCAAATCAATCCCAGAACAACCGCAAAGAACCTTGTGAAGATGCTGGAGGAAACAGGTGCAAAAGTATCTATATCCACAGTAAAACGAGTCCTATATTGACGTAACCTGAAAGGCCTCTCAGCAAGGAAGCAGCCACTGCTCCAAAACCGCCATAAAAAAAGCCAGACTATGGTTTGCAACTGCACATGGGGACAAAGATCGTACTTTTTGGAGAAATGTCCTGATAAGGGAATTTATATGTTTAAGCTTATGACTAAATAATTCCACCCGGAAACATATTTATTAGATTGTCTAATTATTCATAATGCATGTTACATAAACGTAACTATTAGATTATGTAACATATATAATGAATAATTAAAGTGATAAACTTAAGTCCAATAAGGTTTGGTCGAGACCAGTAAAATGTGTGTGGAGGACAATTAAACTACTCGTTGGAACTTTAAGAAACTTACGACAGGAAAGGTCCCTCTAATCTCGGGAAGATAGAACTGCCAGGTAGTGATAGACGAGGAATGCAAACTGTGGGGAAAGATACATCCCCCTTACTGTTTGTGTGTCTGTATGTGCGTGTAAGGTGGTGGGGGCAATAAGAGTTATAAAATGTCTTTGCATTCTTGATTTTAGAACATTCTCTGAATAAACTGTACGGACCTTTTGCATAAGCAAAAATAAGTCTTTACCTAATTATTATTAAACCCAGGGTCTTACAAACCTCGGGGATTGGTCAAAGCTTAAATAATTGTTAGTTATCATCATTGGGATTGAAAATTCTCGTGACATGTCCTCTGGTCTGATGAAACAAAAATAGAACTGTTTGGTCATAATGACCATCGTTATGTTTGGAGGAAAAAGGGCGAGGCTTGCAAGCCGAAGAACACCATCCCAAACGTGAAGCACGGGGGTGGCAGCATCATGTTGTGGGGGTGCTTTGCTGCATGAGGGACTGGTGCACAGCATAGATGGCATCATGAGGTAGGAAAATTAGGTGGATATATTTAAGCAACATCTCAAGACATCAGTCAGGAAGTTAAAGCTTGGTCGCAAATGGGTCTTCCAAATGGACAATGACCCAAAGCATACTTCCAAAGTTGTGGCAAAATGGCTTAAGGACAACAAAGTCAAGGTATTGGAGTGGCCATCACAAAGCCCTGACCTCAATCCTTTGGAACATTTGTGGGCAGAACTGAAAAAGCGTGTGCGAGCAAGGAGGCCTACAAACCTGACTCAGTTACACCAGCTCTGTCAGGCGGAATGGGCCAAAATTCACCCAACTTATTGTGGGAAGCTTGTGGAAGGCTACCCGAAACGTTTGACCCAAGTTAAACAATTTAAAGGCAATGCTACCAAATACTAAATTAGGGGAACAGTGAAGAGGCGACTCTGGGATACTGGCTTCTAGGCAGAGTTCCTCTGTCCAGTGTCTCTGTTCTTTTGCCCATCTCAATCTTTTATTTTTATTGGCCAGTCTGAGATATGGCTTTTTCTTTGGAACTCTGCCTAGAAGGCCAGCATCCCGGAGTCACCTCTTCACTGTTGACGTTGAGACTGGTGTTTTGCGGGTACTATTTAATGAAGCTGCGAGTTGAGGACTTGTGAGGCGTCTGTTTCTCAAAACTAGACATGCTAATGTACTTGTCCTCTTGCTCAGTTGTGCACCGGGGCCTCCCATTATTTATATTCTGGTTAGAGCCAGTTTGCGCTGTTCTGTGACGGGAGTAGTATACAGCATTGTACGAGATTTCAGGTTCTTGGCAATTTCTCGCATGGAATAGCCTTAATTTCTCAGAACAAGAACAGACTGACGAGTTTCAGAAGAAAGGTCTTTAAACTATTTCAAAATGGACAAAAAAAAAGGGTGTTTTTCTTTCAAATACAAGGACATTTATTTTTTTATTTTTTATTTGACACCCTTTTTCTCCCCAATTTCGTGGTATCCAATTGTTAGTAATTACTATCTTGTCTCATCGCTACAACTCCCGTACGGGCTCGGGAGAGACGAAGGTCGAAAGCCATGCGTCCTCCGAAACACAACCCAACCAAACTGATATATTACTGCAGTTTCGGAGCTAGACGCACAAGCATTTCGCTACACCCGCAATAATATCTACTAAACACGTGTATGTGACAAATAAAAATTGATTTGAAATTCACTGCTGGAACTGAAGGATCTTACAGATAATTGTATGTGTGGGATACAGAGATGAGGTAGTTATTCAAAAATCATGGTAAACACTTATTACACACCATGCAAATTATTAAGCAAATGTTTACTCAAACTTATTTAGGCTTGACATATCAAAAAGGGGTTGAATACTTATTGATTCAAGACATTTCAGCTTTTCATTAAATTTGTAATAATTTCAACAACAAAAAAATACATAATTCTACTTCGACATTATGGGGTATTGTGTGTAGGCCAGTGACCCAAAACATATCTAAATTTAAATCAATTTTAAATCCAGGCTGTAATACAAAATGTGGAAAAAGTCAAGGTGTGAATACTTCCTGAAGATACTGTATTTTATGGTGCTATACTTAATCACATTCAGAGAAGGTTCCAAAGACCGTCAAGTATGTCACTCACCATAAATGTCAAGTCAAAAAGCATGCTAGAGTTTCTCTGGTGACCTTTAAAAGCTCTTCTCATCCCTGCCTAGAACGGTAATAACAGAAAGAGGACAGGGTTACAGCTGCGTAGCACACACTGACTGGACCCGAGAACAGAACCTTAATCTAGACACGACTTCTTATCAGAGGATCCTGATGAGTCACTGACTTGTTGTCTGGCTGGTTGGTAGATTCATATTCTCTCTGGCTGGTTGGTAGATTCATATTCTCTCTGGCTGGTTGGTAGATTCATATTCTCTCTGGCTGGTTGGTAGATTCATATTCTCTCTGGCTGGTTGGTAGATTCATATTCTCTCTGGCTGGTTGGTAGATTCATATTCTCTCTGGCTGGTTGGTAGATTCATATTCTCTCTGGCTGGTTGGTAGATTCATATTCTCTCTGGCTGGTTGGTAGATTCATATTCTCTCTGGCTGGTTGGTAGATTCATATTCTCTCTGGCTGGCTGGTAGATTCATATTCTCTCTGGCTGGTTGGTAGATTCATATTCTCTCTGGCTGGTTGGTAGATTCATATTCTCTCTGGCTGGTTGGTAGATTCATATTCTCTCTGGCTGGCTGGTAGATTCATATTCTCTCTGGCTGGCTGGTAGATTAATATTCTCTCTGGCTGGTTGGTAGATTCATATTTGCTCTGGCTGGTTGGTAGATTCATATTCTCTCTGGCTGGTTGGTAGATTCATATTCTCTCTGGCTGGTTGGTAGATTCATATTCTCTCTGGCTGGTTGGTAGATTCATATTCTCTCTGGCTGGCTGGTAGATTCATATTCTCTCTGGCTGGCTGGTAGATTCATATTCTCTCTGGCTGGTTGGTAGATTCATATTCTCTCTGGCTGGTTGGTAGATTCATATTCTCTCTGGCTGGCTGGTAGATTCATATTCTCTCTGGCTGGCTGGTAGATTCATATTCTCTCTGGCTGGTTGGTAGATTCATATTCTCTCTGGCTGCTAGAAGCTCCCTGGAGGAAACAGCAGCAACACACAGGCAGTCTACAGTAGCTGTGATACTGATGATCAGTCAGGTCCACACACAGCAGAGGTACTGTGCTGCTACTGCTAGTACTACTACTACTATTACTGCTGCTAGTACTATTACTGCTGCTAGTACTATTACTGCTGCTAATACTATTACTGCTGCTAATACTATTACTGCTGCTAATACTATTACTGCTGCTAGTACTATTACTGCTGCTAGTACTATTACTGCTGCTAATACTATTACTGCTGCTAATACTATTACTGCTGCTAGTACTATTACTGCTGCTAATACTATTACTGCTGCTAATACTATTACTGCTGCTGCTAGTACTATTACTGCTGCTAGTACTATTACTGCTGCTAGTACTATTACTGCTGCTAGTACTATTACTGCTGCTAGTACTATTACTGCTGCTAATACTATTACTGCTGCTAATACTATTACTGCTGCTAATACTATTACTGCTGCTAATACTATTACTGCTGCTAGTACTATTACTGCTGCTAGTACTATTACTGCTGCTAGTACTATTACTGCTGCTAGTACTGTTTCTAGTACTATTACTGCTGCTGGTACTATTATTATTACTACTACTACTACTGCTGCTGCTGCTGCTGGTACTATTACGGCTGCTAGTACTATTACTGCTACTAGTGCTGCTGCTCTGCTACTACTTGTGCTGCTACTACTACTAGTACTACTGCTACTACTAGTGCTGCTGCTCTGCTACTACTAGTGCTGCTAATCCTACTACTACTGCTACTTCTAGTGATGCTGCTGCTACTAGTACTACTACAAGTACTGCTACTACTAGTGCTGTTACTAGTACTACTACTAGTGCTGCTACTACTACAAGTACTGCTACAAGTACTACTAGTGCTGCTACTACTACTAGTGCTACTAGTGCTGCTACTACTAGTGCTGCTACTACTAGTGCTGCTACTACTACTAGTGCTGCTACTACTAGTGCTGCTACTACTAGTGCTGCTCCTACTACTAGTGCTACTAGTGCTACTACTACTAGTGCTGCTACTACTACTACTACTACTACTAGTGCTGCTGCTACTAGTGCTGCTGCTACTACTAGTGCTGCTACTACTACTAGTGCTGCTACTACTACTAGTACTGCTACTACTACTACTAGTGCTGCTACTACTACTAGTGCTGCTACTACTAGTGCTGCTACTACTAGTGCTGCTACTACTACTAGTGCTGCTACTACTACTAGTGCTGCTACTACTAGTGCTACTACTACTAGTGCTACTACTACTAGTGCTGCTACTAGTGCTGCTACTACTACTAGTGCTGCTACTACTACTAGTGCTGCTACTACTACTAGTGCTACTACTACTACTACTACTACTAGTGCTACTAGTGCTACTACTACTAGTGCTGCTACTACTACTAGTGCTGCTACTACTAGTGCTGCTACTACTACTAGTGCTGCTACTACTACTAGTGCTGCTACTACTACTGCTGCTACTACTACTGCTGCTACTACTACTAGTGCTGCTACTACTACTACTACTAGTGCTGCTACTACTACTAGTGCTGCTACTACTACTAGTGCTGCTACTACTACTAGTGCTGCTACTACTAGTGCTACTACTACTAGTGCTACTACTACTAGTGCTGCTACTAGTGCTGCTACTACTAGTGCTGCTACTAGTGCTGCTACTACTACTAGTGCTGCTACTACTAGTGCTGCTACTACTAGTGCTGCTACTACTACTAGTGCTGCTACTACTAGTGCTGCTACTACTAGTGCTGCTACTACTAGTGCTGCTACTACTAGTGCTGCTACTACTAGTGCTGCTACTACTAGTGCTGCTACTACTACTAGTGCTGCTACTACTACTAGTGCTACTACTACTAGTGCTGCTACTACTACTAGTGCTACTACTACTAGTGCTGCTACTACTAGTGCTGCTACTACTACTAGTGCTGCTACTACTACTAGTGCTGCTACTACTACTAGTGCTACTAGTGCTGCTACTACTACTAGTGCTGCTACTACTAGTGCTACTACTACTACTAGTGCTGCTACTACTACTAGTGCTGCTACTACTACTAGTGCTACTACTACTACTAGTGCTGCTACTACTACTAGTGCTGCTACTACTACTAGTGCTGCTACTACTACTAGTGCTGCTACTACTACTAGTGCTACTACTACTACTAGTGCTACTACTACTACTAGTGCTACTACTACTAGTGCTACTACTACTAGTGCTGCTACTACTACTAGTGCTGCTACTACTAGTGCTACTACTACTACTAGTGCTGCTACTACTACTAGTGCTGCTACTACTACTAGTGCTGCTACTACTACTAGTGCTGCTACTACTACTAGTGCTGCTACTACTACTAGTGCTGCTACTACTAGTGCTGCTACTACTAGTGCTGCTACTACTAGTGCTGCTACTACTAGTGCTGCTACTACTAGTGCTGCTACTACTACTAGTGCTACTACTACTAGTGCTGCTACTACTACTAGTGCTACTACTACTAGTGCTGCTACTACTAGTGCTGCTACTACTAGTGCTGCTACTACTACTAGTGCTGCTACTACTAGTGCTGCTACTACTACTAGTGCTGCTACTACTACTAGTGCTGCTACTACTACTAGTGCTACTACTACTTGTGCTGCTACTACTACTAGTGCTGCTACTACTACTAGTGCTGCTACTACTACTAGTGCTGCTACTACTACTAGTGCTGCTACTACTACTAGTGCTGCTACTACTACTAGTGCTACTACTACTACTAGTGCTACTACTACTACTAGTGCTGCTACTACTACTAGTGCTGCTACTACTAGTGCTGCTACTACTACTAGTGCTGCTACTACTAGTGCTACTACTACTACTAGTGCTGCTACTACTAGTGCTGCTACTACTACTAGTGCTGCTACTACTACTAGTGCTGCTACTACTACTAGTGCTGCTACTACTACTAGTGCTGCTACTACTACTAGTGCTGCTACTACTAGTGCTACTACTACTACTAGTGCTACTACTACTACTAGTGCTACTAGTGCTACTAGTGCTACTAGTGCTACTACTACTAGTGCTACTACTACTAGTGCTACTACTACTACTAGTGCTACTACTACTAGTGCTACTACTACTAGTGCTACTAGTGCTGCTACTACTAGTGCTACTACTACTACTAGTGCTGCTACTACTACTAGTGCTGCTACTACTACTAGTGCTGCTACTACTACTAGTGCTGCTACTACTACTAGTGCTACTACTACTACTAGTGCTACTACAAGTACTACTACAAGTACTACTAGCTGCTACTACTACTAGTGCTGCTACTACTAGTGCTGCTACTACTACTAGTGCTGCTACTACTACTAGTGCTGCTACTACTAGTGCTGCTACTACTAGTGCTGCTACTACTACTACTGCTGCTACTACTAGTGCTGCTACTACTAGTGCTGCTACTACTACTAGTGCTGCTACTACTAGTGCTACTACTACTAGTGCTACTAGCTACTACGTACTACTAGTGCTACTACTACTAGTGCTGCTACTACTACTAGTGCTGCTACTACTAGCTGTACTACTAGTGCTGCTACTACTACTAGTGCTGCTACTACTAGTGCTGCTACTACTACTAGTGCTGCTACTACTAGTGCTGCTACTACTACTAGTGCTGCTACTACTAGTGCTACTACTACTAGTGCTGCTACTACTAGTGCTGCTACTACTAGTGCTACTACTACTACTAGTGCTGCTACTACTAGTGCTGCTACTACTAGTGCTGCTACTACTAGTGCTGCTACTACTAGTGCTGCTACTACTACAAGTACTGCTACAAGTGCTACTAGTGCTGCTACTACTACTAGTGCTGCTACTACTACTAGTGCTGCTACTACTACTAGTGCTGCTACTACTACTAGTGCTGCTACTACTACTAGTGCTGCTACTACTACAAGTACTGCTACAAGTACTACTAGTGCTGCTAATCCTACTAGTGCTGCTACTTCTAGTGATGCTGCTGCTACTACTAGTGCTGCTACTAGTACTGCTACTACTAGTGCTGTTACTAGTACTGCTACTACTACAAGTACTGCTACAAGTACTACTAGTGCTGCTACTACTACTAGTGCTGCTACTACTAGTGCTGCTACTACTACTAGTGCTGCTACTACTACTAGTGCTGCTACTACTACTAGTGCTGCTACTACTACTAGTGCTGCTACTACTACTAGTGCTGCTACTACTACTAGTGCTGCTACTACTAGTGCTGCTACTACTAGTGCTACTACTACTACTAGTGCTACTAGTGCTGCTACTACTAGTGCTACTACTACTAGTGCTGCTACTACTAGTGCTGCTACTACTAGTGCTGCTACTACTAGTGCTGCTACTACTACTAGTGCTGCTACTACTACTAGTGCTGCTACTACTACTAGTGCTGCTACTACTACTAGTGCTGCTACTACTACTAGTGCTGCTACTACTACTAGTGCTGCTACTACTACTAGTGCTGCTACTACTACTAGTGCTGCTACTACTAGTGCTACTACTACTAGTGCTGCTACTACTACTAGTGCTGCTACTACTACTAGTGCTGCTACTACTAGTGCTGCTACTACTAGTGCTGCTACTACTAGTGCTGCTACTACTAGCTGCTACTACTGCTAGTGCTGCTACTACTACTAGTGCTGCTACTACTACTAGTGCTGCTACTACTACTAGTGCTGCTACTACTACTAGTGCTGCTACTACTACTAGTGCTGCTACTACTACTAGTGCTGCTACTACTACTAGTGCTGCTACTACTACTAGTGCTGCTACTACTACTAGTGCTGCTGCTACTACTAGTGCTGCTACTACTACTAGTGCTGCTACTACTACTAGTGCTGCTACTACTACTAGTGCTGCTACTACTACTAGTGCTGCTGCTACTACTAGTGCTGCTACTACTAGTGCTGCTACTACTAGTGCTGCTACTACTAGTGCTGCTACTACTACTAGTGCTGCTACTACTACTAGTGCTGCTACTACTACTAGTGCTACTACTACTAGTGCTACTACTACTAGTGCTGCTACTACTAGTGCTGCTACTACTACTAGTGCTGCTACTACTACTAGTGCTGCTACTACTACTAGTGCTGCTACTACTACTAGTGCTACTAGTGCTGCTACTACTAGTGCTGCTACTACTACTAGTGCTGCTACTACTACTAGTGCTGCTACTACTAGTGCTACTACTACTAGTGCTACTACTACTTGTGCTGCTACTACTACTAGTGCTGCTACTACTACTAGTGCTACTACTACTACTACTACTACTAGTGCTACTACTACTAGTGCTGCTACTACTACTAGTGCTGCTACTACTAGTGCTGCTACTACTACTAGTGCTGCTACTACTACTAGTGCTGCTACTACTAGTGCTACTACTACTAGTGCTGCTACTACTACTAGTGCTGCTACTACTACTAGTGCTGCTACTACTACTAGTGCTGCTACTACTACTAGTGCTGCTACTACTACTAGTGCTGCTACTACTACTAGTGCTGCTACTACTACTAGTGCTGCTACTACTACTAGTGCTGCTACTACTACTAGTGCTGCTACTACTACTAGTGCTGCTACTACTACTAGTGCTGCTACTACTACTAGTGCTACTACTACTAGTGCTGCTACTACTACTAGCACTACTAGTGCTGCTACTACTACTAGTGCTGCTACTACTACTAGTGCTGCTACTACTACTAGTGCTGCTACTACTACTAGTGCTACTACTACTAGTGCTACTACTACTAGTGCTGCTACTACTACTAGTGCTGCTACTACTACTAGTGCTGCTACTACTACTAGTGCTACTAGTGCTACTACTACTAGTGCTACTACTACTAGTGCTGCTACTACTACTAGTGCTACTAGTGCTACTACTACTAGTGCTACTACTACTTGTGCTGCTACTACTAGTGCTACTACTACTACTAGTGCTGCTACTACTACTAGTGCTGCTACTACTACTAGTGCTACTACTACTAGTGCTGCTACTACTAGTGCTGCTACTACTAGTGCTACTACTACTAGTGCTACTAGTGCTGCTACTACTACTAGTGCTGCTACTACTACTAGTGCTGCTACTACTACTAGTGCTGCTACTACTACTAGTGCTGCTACTACTACTAGTGCTGCTACTACTAGTGCTACTACTACTAGTGCTGCTACTACTAGTGCTGCTACTACTAGTGCTGCTACTACTAGTGCTGCTACTACTAGTGCTACTAGTGCTGCTACTACTAGTGCTGCTACTACTACTAGTGCTACTAGTGCTGCTACTACTACTGGTGCTGCTACTACTAGTGCTGCTACTACTACTAGTGCTACTAGTGCTGCTACTACTACTGGTGCTGCTACTACTACTAGTGCTGCTACTACTAGTGCTGCTACTACTAGTGCTACTAGTGCTGCTACTACTAGTGCTACTAGTGCTGCTACTACTACTGGTGCTGCTACTACTAGTGCTGCTACTACTACTAGTGCTACTAGTGCTGCTACTACTACTGGTGCTGCTACTACTACTAGTGCTGCTACTACTAGTGCTGCTACTACTAGTGCTACTAGTGCTACTACTACTAGTGCTACTAGTGCTGCTACTACTACTGGTGCTGCTACTACTAGTGCTGCTACTACTACTAGTGCTACTAGTGCTGCTACTACTACTGGTGCTGCTACTACTACTAGTGCTGCTACTACTAGTGCTGCTACTACTAGTGCTACTACTAGTGCTACTACTACTAGTGCTACTAGTGCTGCTACTACTACTAGTGCTGCTACTACTACTAGTGCTGCTACTACTACTAGTGCTGCTACTACTACTAGTGCTACTACTACTAGTGCTGCTACAAGTACTACTAGTGCTGCTACAAGTACTACTAGTGCTACTACTACTACTAGTGCTGCTACTACTACTAGTGCTGCTACTACTACTAGTGCTGCTACTACTAGTGCTGCTACTACTACTAGTGCTGCTACTACTAGTGCTACTACTACTAGTGCTACTACTACTAGTGCTGCTACTACTAGTGCTGCTACTACTAGTGCTGCTACTACTACTAGTGCTGCTACTACTAGTGCTGCTACTACTACTAGTGCTGCTACTACTAGTGCTGCTACTACTAGTGCTGCTACTACTACTAGTGCTGCTACTACTAGTGCTGCTACTACTACTAGTGCTGCTACTACTAGTGCTACTACTACTAGTGCTGCTACTACTAGTGCTGCTACTACTACTAGTGCTGCTACTACTACTAGTGCTGCTACTACTACTAGTGCTGCTACTACTAGTGCTACTACTACTAGTGCTACTACTACTACTACTGCTACAAGTACTACTAGTGCTGCTACTACTACTAGTGCTGCTACTACTAGTGCTACTACTACTAGTGCTGCTACTACTACTAGTGCTGCTACTACTACTAGTGCTGCTACTACTACTAGTGCTACTACTACTAGTGCTGCTACTACTAGTGCTACTACTACTAGTGCTACTACTACTAGTGCTACTACTACTAGTGCTACTACTACTAGTGCTACTACTACTAGTGCTGCTACTACTAGTGCTGCTACTACTAGTGCTGCTACTACTACTAGTGCTGCTACTACTACTAGTGCTACTACTACTAGTGCTGCTACTACTAGTGCTGCTACTACTACTAGTGCTGCTACTACTAGTGCTGCTACTACTGCTGACTACTAGTGCTACTACTACTAGTGCTGCTACTACTAGTGCTGCTACTACTTACAAGTACTGCTACAAGTACTACTAGTGCTGCTACTACTACTAGTGCTACTAGTGCTGCTACTACTACTAGTGCTGCTACTACTACTAGTGCTGCTACTACTACTAGTGCTGCTACTACTACTAGTGCTGCTACTACTACTAGTGCTGCTACTACTAGTGCTACTACTACTAGTGCTGCTACTACTACAAGTACTGCTACAAGTACTACTAGTGCTGCTACTACTACTAGTGCTGCTACTACTACTAGTGCTACTAGTGCTGCTACTACTACTAGTGCTACTAGTGCTGCTACTACTACTAGTGCTGCTACTACTACTAGTGCTGCTACTACTAGTGCTGCTACTACTAGTGCTGCTACTACTACAAGTACTGCTACAAGTACTACTAGTGCTGCTACTACTACTAGTGCTGCTACTACTACTAGTGCTACTAGTGCTGCTACTACTACTAGTGCTGCTACTACTACTACTAGTGCTGCTACTACTACTAGTGCTACTAGTGCTGCTACTACTACTAGTGCTGCTACTACTACTAGTGCTGCTACTACTACTAGTGCTGCTACTACTACTACTAGTGCTGCTACTACTACTACTAGTGCTGCTACTACTACTACTAGTGCTGCTACTACTACTACTAGTGCTACTAGTGCTGCTACTACTACTAGTGCTGCTACTACTACTAGTGCTGCTACTACTACTAGTGCTGCTACTACTAGTGCTGCTACTACTAGTGCTGCTACTACTAGTGCTGCTACTACTAGTGCTGCTACTACTACTAGTGCTGCTACTACTAGTGCTACTACTACTAGTGCTACTACTACTAGTGCTACTACTACTAGTGCTGCTACTACTAGTGCTGCTACTACTACTAGTGCTGCTACTACTAGTGCTGCTACTACTACTAGTGCTGCTACTACTAGTGCTACTACTACTAGTGCTGCTACTACTAGTGCTGCTACTACTACTAGTGCTGCTACTACTAGTGCTGCTACTACTACAAGTACTGCTACAAGTACTACTAGTGCTGCTACTACTACTAGTGCTACTAGTGCTGCTACTACTACTAGTGCTGCTACTACTAGTGCTACTACTACTAGTGCTGCTACTACTAGTGCTGCTACTACTAGTGCTGCTACTACTAGTGCTGCTACTACTACAAGTACTGCTACAAGTACTACTAGTGCTGCTACTACTACTAGTGCTACTAGTGCTGCTACTACTACTAGTGCTGCTACTACTACTAGTGCTGCTACTACTACTAGTGCTGCTACTACTACTAGTGCTGCTACTACTAGTGCTGCCACTACTACAAGTACTGCTACAAGTACTACTAGTGCTGCTACTACTACTAGTGCTGCTACTACTAGTGCTACTACTACTAGTGCTGCTACTACTACTAGTGCTGCTACTACTACTAGTGCTGCTACTACTAGTGCTGCTACTACTACAAGTACTGCTACAAGTACTACTAGTGCTGCTACTACTACTAGTGCTGCTACTACTAGTGCTACTACTACTAGTGCTGCTACTACTACAAGTACTGCTACAAGTACTACTAGTGCTGCTACTACTACTAGTGCTGCTACTACTACTAGTGCTACTAGTGCTGCTACTACTACTAGTGCTGCTACTACTACTAGTGCTGCTACTACTAGTGCTGCTACTACTAGTGCTGCTACTACTACAAGTACTGCTACAAGTACTACTAGTGCTGCTACTACTACTAGTGCTGCTACTACTACTAGTGCTACTAGTGCTGCTACTACTACTAGTGCTGCTACTACTACTACTAGTGCTGCTACTACTACTAGTGCTACTAGTGCTGCTACTACTACTAGTGCTGCTACTACTACTAGTGCTGCTACTACTACTAGTGCTGCTACTACTACTAGTGCTGCTACTACTACTAGTGCTGCTACTACTACTAGTGCTGCTAGTGCTACTAGTGCTGCTACTACTACTAGTGCTGCTACTACTACTAGTGCTGCTACTACTACTACTAGTGCTGCTACTACTACTAGTGCTACTAGTGCTGCTACTACTACTAGTGCTGCTACTACTACTAGTGCTGCTACTACTACTAGTGCTGCTGCTACTACTAGTGCTGCTACTACTAGTGCTGCTACTACTACTAGTGCTGCTACTACTAGTGCTGCTACTACTAGTGCTGCTACTACTAGTGCTGCTACTACTAGTGCTGCTACTACTAGTGCTGCTACTACAAGTACTGCTACAAGTACTACTAGTGCTGCTACTACTAGTGCTACTACTAGTGCTGCTACTACTAGTGCTGCTGCTACTACTACTACTACTACTAGTGCTGCTACTACTACTAGTGCTGCTACTACTACTAGTGCTGCTACTACTACTAGTGCTGCTACTACTACTAGTGCTGCTACTACTAGTGCTACTACTAGTGCTGCTACTACTACTAGTGCTGCTACTACTAGTGCTACTACTACTAGTGCTGCTACTACTAGTGCTGCTACTACTACTACTACTACTAGTGCTGCTACTACTACTAGTGCTGCTACTACTACTAGTGCTACTAGTGCTGCTACTACTACTAGTGCTGCTACTACTACTACTAGTGCTGCTACTACTACTAGTGCTACTAGTGCTGCTACTACTACTAGTGCTGCTACTACTACTAGTGCTGCTACTACTACTAGTGCTGCTACTACTACTACTAGTGCTGCTACTACTACTAGTGCTACTAGTGCTGCTACTACTACTAGTGCTGCTACTACTACTACTAGTGCTGCTACTACTACTAGTGCTGCTACTACTACTAGTGCTGCTACTACTAGTGCTGCTACTACTAGTGCTGCTACTACTAGTGCTGCTACTACTAGTACTGCTACAAGTACTACTAGTGCTGCTACTACTAGTGCTACTACTACTACTACTACTACTAGTGCTACTACTACTACTACTACTAGTGCTACTACTGTTGCTGCTGCTACTACCCGCACTCTTCATATTTTACAGAAGTCAGGGGTAGTTCCATAAGGATCAATGGAACATTTAAGGGCCATTTGCCATATCAATATCCTTAAAATTCCACAGTAAAAATGTCTGATGCTGTTGTAAGTTATATACACACACTGGACCCACTCCTGTTTGTATACTGCTCCAACAGCTCCACAGATGCAGAGGGAGGTGTTCAGTGTACAAGGTCGGCAAACAGAGATTCAGTATTACATTAAGAGCAAAAAAGTTATGTTACACATTCAGTATACTTATTAGGCTACATTATTGGAAAATGATTACATTATACATGCGAAAGTTTACATTAGTAGCTACTATTACATTTAGTGATGGGAGGAATTGGATAGTTACATATCGGGATATTAGTTGATATATCGTATGCTTTGACAATCACAATATTATTTTTACTCTACATTTCCAATGTTGAACTACCGTAGCCAATTAAACTCAACGATTTACGCTGGAGTTGAACCGTGACTAGTGTGGGCGACCTGGACTTCCAACGTCATGGGTTTTTTACTTATTAAAAACTACTGGTGTCTTCAGCACCCAAACAATAGCCCACAATTACACACAATTGTGGGGTTATTATTTGGGTGCTTAAACCTGTAGATAAAATGTTTTTATTTATAAAAACGTTAATTTTATGTGACATTGTTAATCCCAGTCAGCTCACACCAGTCGCTCACACTAGTCGCGTAAATCGTTGAATTGGCTATAACTACCCCAACCTCTCACTCAATAATAGTCATGATATAAAAACATGCATATTGCCTCATGGTGGCGTTTCCTCTGAGGGTCATATGTGCAACAATGGTCCACCATTACAAAACACACATGTAGACTGGGACCAAATCCCGACGGCCTTGGCGCCAAACTCGAGCCTCGCTGCATGCTGGGGAATACAACACTTTAGTCTGAAATCAAACAACTGCGCCTCCACCATTCTGGCTGTTTGCTATGCTAAAAATATCACTTCATTCAGTGGTCAACGCCATTTTCCCAAGGACTAAATTAATTGAGACGTGAACAGGTTCCAGTATGGATGTGACCGAGCACCACATTCGTCATTTTAGCGTCATACGAGGCTGAAGTCGTTGTGTGAGAGTGCCGGAGGAAGGTAGCAGGCCACAGTCTGGCTTGTAGGCTACATACTGGGCAAGCCTTGGCACACTGAGACCGCACAGGACACAAGCAGATTGTTCAGCGACCTTACCTTGGATCCGCGGTAAATTATGCAGTTTATTGCGATTCGTGAATGCTTTCACCAAATTCCTCACATTAAAACGGCACTCTTAGTAAAACTATTTTTTTCTGTATTATTTCTGCTTCCCACACTGAATATTTCCCAGGGCTAGCTGCAATCTCTCCTCACCAACACACAACAGCCCTATTGAATACCACCAAAGATCTGTAGAAGGAAACCAAGATACACCACAGCCCGTCGTTTCAAATGGGAACGAATGAGTCATAGTGGGCAGAGCCAAGCACGAGCTAGCTAGATCCTATTGGCGCGTTCTAACCAACATTTGCATATTTCCGTTAGGGTACGCCTACTCTGTGGAGTGCGCGTGTGTAATAATTCGCCTTTGCACTCCTAAACAATGCATTTTTTCCCGTAACTTTGGCAAAGACTAAAGTCTACAAAAAGTAGTCCACTCTGTTCGTCACATATTTTAGTTTTGGAAACAGAAAACTGTATAGAGATCAAATGTTTAATCGGTGAGAAAATTAGCAGAATATCGGCCAAAATTAATCTCGTTCCATCTTCTCCCACTGCCGGCCACTAGGCTTCCTCTCTTCACATTTATCCGTCCAGTGAAATATATATCTCATTGTTGTATCTGTGGTACCACCCTATCCAAGTATGGGTAGGCATCCAAATATGGCGACCAGAGAATGGCGGAGTGGGTTTGTCGAAACATGTGGGTGTATGGAAAGCGAATCAGATAATTGGGCAGATGTTTAGCCACTCAAGAACGTTTTGCGTGGCTGCGTTGTTCCGCCTGCCTGCGGACATGAAGCGCCTCTTACTGAATACCACCAAGGATCTGTTGAAGAAAACCAAGATAGACCACAGCCCGTCGTTTCAAATGGGAACTAGGAGTCATAGTGGGCAGAGCCAAGCACGAGCTAGCGAGATCCTATTGGCGCGTTCTAGCCAATATTTGCATATTTCAGTTAGGGAACGCCTACTGTGACGTGCACTCAATTCGCCTTTGCACACCTTCTAAACAACGCTTTAAAAAAAAAGCTTTGGCAAAGGGTAAAGTCTACAGAAAACTTAGTCCACTCTGTTCGTAACAGATTATAGTTTTGTGAACAAAAAACTGTATTGAGATCAAATGTTTCATCGATGAGAATATTAGCAGAATATCGGCCCAAATCCATCTTGCTCCACTGCCGGCCACTGGGCTTCCACTCACTACCATATTTGATAGTGGAAAACGCCAAGCGGATGCTTCACATTTATACATCCGGTAAAATACCTATCTCATTGTTCTATCTGTGGTATCACTATCGTGTCGCTAGAGGTAGCTAACTTGGCAAAAAAAATTATCTCACACGATTTTATTTCAAGTAAGATTGCAGCCTACACAAGAAATAACTAATATTGATAACCATCTAGATGTTACCTTTATACATACAATCTACTACTCAATGGGGAGGGCATGAACGGCAACACTTTGTCTACTGTTTGACAAGCACTACTGTCCGGCAACGGCGTGGAAAGTAGTAGCCAATATCAGGGTGGCAGTCACAGTAAGCACAGGCATTCAACGCATGAAGCAACAGTAAATAACAATCGTCAGATATATAAATGCAACATGTAAAGTGTTGGTCCCATGTTTCATTAGCTGAAATAAAAGATCCCAGAAATGTTCCATAAACACAAAAAGCTTATGAGCATTCCTCCTTTGCCAAGATAATCCATCCACCTGACAGGTGTGGCATATCAAGAAGCTGATTAAACAACATGATCATTACAGAGGTGCAGCTTGTACTGGGGACAATAAAAGGCCACTGTAAAATGTGCAGTTTTGTCACACAACACAATGCCACAGATGTCTCAAGTTTTGAGGGAGCGTGCAATTGGCATGCTGACTGCAGTACTGTCCACCAGAGCTGTTGCCAGATCATTTTATGTTAATTTCTCTACCAAAAGCCGTCTCCAATGTCATTTTAGAGAATTTGTCAGTACATCCAACCGGCCTCACAACCGCAGACCACGTGTATGGCGTTGTTTAGGAGAGCGTTTTATTCTGATGTCAATGTTGTGAACAGAGTGGTGGGGTTATGGAATGGACAGGTACAAGCTACAAACACAATTGCATTTTATCGATGGCAATTTGAATGCACAAAAATACAGTGACCAGATCCTGAGGCCCATTGTGAGGCCCATTTCTTTAAGGTACCTGTGACCAACAGATGCATATCTGTATTCCCAGCCGTGTAAAAATCCATAGATTAGGGCCTAATGGATGTATTTCAACTGACTCAGTTTTAAATGAACTGTAACTAAGTAAAATCAATGAAATTGTTGCATGTTGTTTTTATATTTTTATACTTTGTTTTTATACTTCATTTTGCCACAACTTTGGAAGTATGCTTGGGGTCATTGTCCATTTGGAAGACCCATTTGCGACCAAGCTTTAACTTCCTGACTGATGTCTTGAGATGTTGCTTCAATATATCCACAAAATGTTCCATCCTCATGGTGCCATCTATTTTGTTAAGTGCACCAGTCCCTCCTGCAGCAAAGCACCCCCACAACATGATGCTGCCACCCCCATGCTTCACGGTTGGGATGGTGTTCTTCGGCTTGCAAGCCTCCCCATTTTTCCTCCAAACATATCTATGGACATTATGGCCAAACAGTTCTATTTTTATTTCATCAGACCAGAGGACATTTCTTCAAAAAGTACAATCTTTGTCACCATGTGCAGTTGCAAACCGTAGTCTGGCTTTTTTATGGCGGTTTTGGAGCAGTTGCATCTTCTTTGCTGAGCTGCCTTTCAGGTTATGTCGATATAGGACTCGTTTTACTGTGGATATAGATACTTTTGTACCTGTTTCCTCCAGCATCTTCACAAGGTCCTTTGCTGTTGTTCTGTGATTGATTTGCACTTTTCACACCAAAGTACGTTCATCTCTAGGAGACAGAACGCGTCTCCTTCCTGAGCGGTATGACGGCTGCGTGGTCCCATGGTGTTTATACTTGCGTACTATTGTTTGTACAGATGAACGTGGTACCTTCAGGCGTTTGGAAATTGCTCCCAAGGATGAACTAGACTTGTGGAGGTCTACCATTTTTTTTCTGAGATCTTGGCTGATTTCTTTTGATTTTCCCATGATGCAAAGCAAAGAGGCACTGAGTTTGAAGGTAGGCCTTGACATACATCCACAGGTACACCTCCAATTGACTCAAATTATGTCAATTAGCCTATCAGAAGCTTCTAAAGCCATGACATCATTTTCTGCAATTTTCCAAGCTGTTTAAAGGCCCAGTCAACTTAGTGTATGTAAACTTCTGACCCATTGGAAATGTGATACAGTGAAGTATAAGTGAAATAATCTGTCTGTAAACAATTGTTGGAAAAATTACTTGTGTCATGCACAAAGTGGATGTCCAAACCTACTTTCCAAAACTATAGTTTGTTAACAAAAAATTGTGGAGCCGTTGAAAAATGAGTTTTAATGACTTCAACCTAAGTGTATGTAAACTTCCAACTTCAACTGTATCATCGCTGAACATGTTTACAGGCTACAAGCTATAGGAAACATAAATAAAGCAACAACAACTAAGTATTGAGAACAATATATACGTCACACAACTCACTTTGGGCATGCACACCATCCCACAAGTACAGAGATATGAGTGGGTCCAGTTGTTGATGGGCAGAGACATGTTACTCTCTGCCACTGCTTGAGGAAGACAGTTTTGTGTGGCCTGTATAGTCAAGAGGGTGGCCAGATGTCCGGCCCCCTAGCAACCTCTCAGGGAACTAGCCAGCAGCATACCACCTGCATCCCACTGCTGGTCTTGCTTCTGAAGCTAAGCAGGGTTGGTCCTGGTCAGTTCCTGGATGGGAGACCAGATGCTGCTGGAAGTGGTGTTGGAGTGCCAGTAGAAGGCACTGTTTTCTCTGGTCTAAAAAAAATATCCCAATGCCCCAGAGCAGTGATTGGGGACATTGCCCTGTGTAGGGTGGCATCTTTCGGATGGGATGTTAAACGGGTGTCCCGACTCTCTGTGGTCACTAAAGATCCCATGGCACTTATTGTAGGGGGTGTCCTGGTTAAATTCCCATCCTGGCCCTCATACCATCACGGCCACCTAATAAACCTCAGATTTCAATTGGCTCCTTTATCCCCCCCCCTGTAAATATTCCCCAGGTGGTTGCTGTAAATTAGAATGTGTTCTCAGTCAACCTACCTGGTAAAATAAAGCACCCTACAGTCCACCAAGTCCTCACTTCCTGTGGGCAGCAGGTAGCCTAGCGGTTGAGCGCGTTGGGCCAGGAACCAAAAGGTTGCTGGTTTGAATCCTTAAGCCAACTAGGTAAAAAAAATAAAACTGTAAATGTGTCCATGAGCAAGGCACTTAGCCCTAATTGCTCTGGATAAGATGTGCTAAATTATTGTACAAAAAAAACATTTCCATCCACAGATTTTAGGCGTGTAGTCATACTGTATAAAAAAACTAAAAATTCACGACAGCTACAGTGGGGAGAACAAGTATTTGATACACTGCCGATTTTGCAGGTTTTCCTACTTACAAAGCATGTAGAGGTCTGTCATTTCTATCATAGGTACACTTCAACTGTGAGAGACGGAATCGAAAACAAAAATCCAGAAAATCACATTGTATGATTTTTAAGTAATTAATTTGCATTTTATTGCATGACATAAGTATTTGATCACCTACCAACCAGTAAGAATTCCGGCTCTCACAGACCTGTTAGTTTTTCTTTAAGAAGCCCTCCTGTTCTCCACTCATTACCTGTATTAACTGCACCTGTTTGAACTCGTTACCTGTATAAAAGACACCTGTCCACACACTCAATCAAACAGACTCCAACCTCTCCACAATGGCCAAGACCAGAGAGCTGTGTAAGGACATCAGGGATAAAATTGTAGACCTGCACAAGGCTGGGATGGGCTACAGGACAATAGGCAAGCAGCTTGGTGAGAAGGCAACAACTGTTGGCGCAATTATTAGAAAATGGAAGAAGTTCAAGATGACGGTCAATCACCCTCGGTCTGGGGCTCCATGCAAGATCTCACCTCGTGGGGCATCAATGATCATGAGGAAGGTGAGGGATCAGCCCAGAACTACATGGCAGGACCTGGTCAATGACCTGAAGAGAGCTGGGACCACAGTCTCAAAGAAAACCATTAGTAACACACTACGCCGTCATGGATTAAAATCCTGCAGCGCACACAAGGTCCCCCTGCTCAAGCCAGCGCATGTCCAGGCCCGTCTGAAGTTTGCCAATGACCATCTGGATGATCCAGAGGAGGAATGGGAGAAGGTCATGTGGTCTGATGAGACAAAAATAGAGCTTTTTGGTCTAAACTCCACTCGCCGTGTTTGGAGGAAGAAGAAGGATGAGTACAACCCCAAGAACACCATCCCAACCGTGAAGCATGGAGGTGGAAACATCATTCTTTGGGGATGCTTTTCTGCAAAGGGGACAGGACGACTGCACCATATTGAGGGGAGGATGGATGGGGCCATGTATCGTGAGTTCTTGGCCAACAACCTCCTTCCCTCAGTAAGAGCATTGAAGATGGGTCGTGGCTGGGTCTTCCAGCATGACAACGACCCGAAACACACAGCCATGGCAACTAAGGAGTGGCTCCGTAAGAAGCATCTCAAGGTCCTGGAGTGGCCTAGCCAGTCTCCAGACCTGAACCCAATAGAAAATCTTTGGAGGGAGCTGAAAGTCCGTATTGCCCAGCGACAGCCCCGAAACCTGAAGGATCTGGAGAAGGTCTGTATGGAGGAGTGGGCCAAAATCCCTGCTGCAGTGTGTGCAAACCTGGTCAAGAACTACAGGAAATGTATGATCTCTGTAATTGCAAACAAAAGTTTCTGTACTAAATATTAAGTTCTGCTTTTCTGATGTATCAAATACTTATGTCATGCAATAAAATGCTAATTAATTACTTAAAAATCATACAATGTGATTTTGAGGATTTTTGTTTTAGATTCCGTCTCTCACAGTTGAAGTGTACCTATGATAACAATTACAGACCTCTACATGCTTTGTAAGTAGGAAAACCTGCAAAATCGGCAGTGTATCAAATACTTGTTCTCCCCACTGTATATTGGAAACAGGAAGTTTCGGTACGATTTTATAAATGCAGACATAATTTGTTCATTTGCCATGGTGAGACCTTTTAGTGTCGGTAAAATGTATTATGCAAGAAATAGCGGTGGAAACGCCTTTATGAGGAAATATTGATATAATCAACATCATATCAAAATAAACTTGGGAGTCACACGATGACATGGGGTGTGGTTCTACCACGACTCAGGAAACCAGTTTATTAGGCGACAGATGAAATAAGTGATGAACTTCAGAGGTATAAAGTGTACAGTGATGCTCTTCTCCAATAAATGGAGGGTCTTATTCTGGTGACATGATGATCGATGCTTTACTGCCGTTTGACAAATAAAAATATTATAAATCGATAATAATCTCATCATGCAGACTAGCCCAGTGGTTCCCAAACTGCGGGGAAGTCCGGCTGTAAACTTCCTCTTGAGCGTTGTAATAGCAGAAAGCACAAGATGACGCGTCACCAGTTCCTCAGAGAGAGATATTTATAACTTGTCAGAAATGTCCAGATCAACCCGCCCACAGATCAGTTAGGTTTTCTAGCACATAGATACTGTTGTATTTTTCTTGTCACTCAAATATCACATGGATACACATTAGACACGGCAAAAACTTACAGAATTCCAAGAAAATGTGCTTTAAAACTGCAAATGATTCTTTGCATCACAATGACACAATGTGTAGAATTACAGGAAATACGTTTTAAAACTGTGTGAACAGATGGCGTCATGAACAGTGTTTTAAAACTGTGTGAACAGATGGCGTCATGAACAGTGTTTTAAAACTGTGTGAACAGATGGCGTCATGAACAGTGTTTTAAAACTGTGTGAACAGATGGCGTCATGAACAGTGTTTTAAAACTGTGTGAACAGATGGCGTCAGGAACAGTGTTTTAAAACTGTGTGAACAGATGGCGTCAGGAACAGTGTTTTAAAACTGTGAACAGATGGCGTCAGGAACAGTGTTTTAAAACTGTGTGAACAGATGGCGTCATGAACAGTGTTTTAAAACTGTGTGAACAGATGGCGTCATGAACAGTGTTTTAAAACGGTGTGAACAGATGGCGTCATGAACAGTGTTTTAAAACGGTGTGAACAGATGGCGTCAGGAACAGTGTTTTAAAACTGTGTGAACAGATGGCGTCATGAACAGTGTTTTAAAACTGTGAACAGATGGCGTCAGGAACAGTGTTTTAAAACTGTGTGAACAGATGGCGTCATGAACAGTGTTTTAAAACGGTGTGAACAGATGGCGTCATGAACAGTGTTTTAAAACGGTGTGAACAGATGGCGTCAATCCACTGGTGGGAAAATGTGGATATTTTCCATTATGCGGATTCTAGAATATTCATATAAAAATCTAAAAATCGCCAATTGGATGGAAATCAAGCTACTGAGAAAGTAGTGTACAACAGAAACATCTCCCACAGTAAAATCTCAAACACAACACATTCAAATGGATCTTTAATATATTAGTAATGACATTTGATTCTACAAGAGATACAATAGGAAACATTTAGCAATACAAAGTCCCAATCAGATCATTCCTTCAACAAATACAAAATGTTAAAGTATACGGTGGTTCCCAAACAGCACCCTAGTCCTTTTATAGTGCACTACCCTGGTCAAAAGTAGAGGACTAGGGCACCATTTGAGAAGCAGGTATTTCATCACAGGGATGAGGTTCTGTCCCAAAGAAAACATTACATCTCTTCCTGTCTTCATTACATTCTAAATGCTTTCTAAGAACATTTATTTAATTCACCCCCCCCCCCCAAAAAATGAACTAAAATAGGTGAAATAGTTATTTACATAATGGATGTAGTCTACATTGGTGTAACCAAAGTATTGCAGGTACAACCTGAATTACGTGGCTCGAGGTGTCTATTTGTACACACCAAAGGTCTCCTCCCCATTTTGTCCCTCTTGGTTCTGTTTATTTCCTAGTGAATACACTCCTGTACTCAATCACAGCATTGTCCAGTCAGCTATTTACACCAGTATCACCCTGACAACGTGTCTGGAAACAACACAGGTAACTCAGGTAACCACTAAGGAAGTCCCACTGTCTTGCTGCTCAACCAAACAAACGTGTTAGTGCTATTGGGAATGGTTGGGACGTCCCTACCCTCAACCTAACTCGAAAGGCTTGCACATATGGCACCGAATGGGGATTTATCGTTCGTCTGCCGATCGTTCAGCGCACTGTGTTTTAGGGACACCTGACCACAGACATATTTCACCTGAATCTACATGTAAAATCTGTGCGCACTCGGTTCACAAATTACGTTCAGAGGGGCCAAGTACTCTGGGCCAGAAACCGCTACTGCTGTGTCCGAGCCCTTAACCTCTAAGCGAACCTTAACTCTTACCTAGACTATTTTAAATGTCAACTTCAATGGGATGACAGATCCTTGGGACGTCCCAAGGATCCCAGATAGCAAGGACCCTAACAAATACCGCAGAGAAAACACATGATGTACGGGGTAAAGTTTCACCTAGGTTACAGATCTTGGATCAACTCTTCCCCTCCACAAATCCTAACGTAAAACTTTAGTGGGGGAAATGCAAAACTGATTCAAGATCAGAATCTAGGGGCAACTTCACTCTACACCGATCATTCACCTCAACGGTTTCAATGTGTGTTACACACACACACAACAAAATTACCTTACAGAACAGCGAATACCAAAATATACACAATATAAACAAGAAGAGAATACTTTCAAGAAATTCTAATAGCCTAATAACTAATACAGCGTTTCCCCCCTGGCTGTATGTTATAACTGTGGAGTGGACTGGAGTGTGGCGGAGTGGAGTGGACTGGAGTGTGGCGGAGTGGAGTGGACTGGAGTGTGGCGGAGTGGACTGGAGTGTGGCGGAGTGGAGTGGACTGGAGTGTGGCGGAGTGGAGTGGACTGGAGTGTGGCGGAGTGGACTGGAGTGCGGCGGAGTGGACTGGAGTGCGGCGGAGTGGACTGGAGTGCGGCGGAGTGGACTGGAGTGTGGCGGAGTGGAGTGGACTGGAGTGTGGCGGAGTGGACTGGAGTGTGGCGGAGTGGACTGGAGTGTGGCGGAGTGGACTGGAGTGTGGCGGAGTGGACTGGAGTGTGGCGGAGTGGACTGGAGTGTGGCGGAGTGGAGTGGACTGGAGTGTGGCGGAGTGGACTGGAGTGTGGCGGAGTGGACTGGAGTGCGGCGGAGTGGACTGGAGTGCGGCGGAGTGGACTGGAGTGTGGCGGAGTGGAGTGCGGTGGAGTGGACTGGAGTGTGGCGGAGTGGACTGGAGTGTGGCGGAGTGGAGTGGAGTGTGGCGGAGTGGACTGGAGTGTGGCGGAGTGGACTGGACTGGAGTGTGGCGGAGTGGAGTGGACTGGAGTGTGGCGGAGTGGACTGGAGTGTGGCGGAGTGGACTGGAGTGTGGCGGAGTGGACTGGAGTGTGGCGGAGTGGACTGGAGTGTGGCGGAGTGGAGTGTGGCGGAGTGGAGTGTGGCGGAGTGGAGTGTGGCGGAGTGGACTGGTGTGTGGCGGAGTGGACTGGAGTGTGGCGGAGTGGAGTGGACTGGAGTGTGGCGGAGTGGACTGGAGTGTGGCGGAGTGGACTGGAGTGTGGCGGAGTGGAGTGTGGCGGAGTGGAGTGGACTGGAGTGTGGCGGAGTGGACTGGAGTGTGGCGGAGTGGACTGGAGTGTGGCGGAGTGGACTGGAGTGTGGCGGAGTGGACTGGAGTGTGGCGGAGTGGAGTGGACTGGAGTGTGGCGGAGTGGACTGGAGTGTGGCGGAGTGGAGTGGGGCGGAGTGGACTGGAGTGTGGCGGAGTGGAGTGGACTGGAGTGCGGTGGAGTGGACTGGAGTGTGGCGGAGTGGACTGGAGTGTGGCGGAGTGGACTGGAGTGTGGCGGAGTGGACTGGAGTGTGGCGGAGTGGAGTGGGGCGGAGTGGACTGGAGTGTGGCGGAGTGGAGTGGACTGGTGTGTGGCGGAGTGGACTGGAGTGTGGCGGAGTGGACTGGAGTGTGGCGGAGTGGACTGGAGTGTGGCGGAGTGGACTGGAGTGGAGTGTGGCGGAGTGGAGTGGACTGGAGTGTGGCGGAGTGGACTGGAGTGTGGCGGAGTGGACTGGAGTGTGGCGGAGTGGACTGGAGTGTGGCGGAGTGGAGTGGTGTGTGGCGGAGTGGACTGGAGTGTGGCGGAGTGGAGTGGACTGGAGTGGAGTGTGGCGGAGTGGACTGGAGTGTGGCGGAGTGGACTGGAGTGTGGCGGAGTGCAGTGGAGTGTGGCGGAGTGGACTGGAGTGTGGCGGAGTGGACTGGAGTGGACTGGAGTGTGGCGGAGTGGACTGGAGTGTGGCGGAGTGGACTGGAGTGGACTGGAGTGTGGCGGAGTGGAGTGGACTGGAGTGTGGCGGAGTGGACTGGAGTGTGGCGGAGTGGACTGGAGTGTGGCGGAGTGGAGTGGACTGGAGTGTGGCGGAGTGGACTGGAGTGCGGCGGAGTGGAGTGGACTGGAGTGTGGCGGAGTGGACTGGAGTGCGGCGGAGTGGACTGGAGTGTGGTGGAGTGGACGGGAGTGTGGCGGAGTGGACTGGAGTATGGCGGAGTGGACTGGAGTATGGCGGAGTGGAGTGGGGCGGAGTGGACTGGAGTGTGGCGGAGTGGACTGGAGTGTGGCGGAGTGGAGTGGAGTGCGGTTTAAAGCAACAACTGACATATTCTAAAGGTAGCGCTGTATTTTGAACCCCTCCCTGTTTTCAAATGGTCGTACAGAATTAAACCGATTCCGTTTAATTGCATGTTGCATTCCGTTTTTTTGTCATGAACAGAGGCCAGCTGTGTAGTGCTAGGGCTACCTACCATCACTATGTTGATTAACCTGTCCTCTCTGCTACCTGCCATCACTATGTTGATTAACCTGTCCTCTCTGCTACCTACCATCACTATGTTGATTAACCTGTCCTCTCTGCTACCTGCCATCACTATGTTGATTAACCTGTCCTCTCTGCTACCTGCCATCACTATGTTGATTAACCTGTCCTCTCTGCTACCTGCCATCACTATGTTGATTAACCTGTCCTCTCTGCTACCTACCATCACTATGTTGATTAACCTGTCCTCTCTGCTACCTACCATCACTATGTTGATTAACCTGTCCTCTCTGCTACCTGCCATCACTATGTTGATTAACCTGTCCTCTCTGCTACCTGCCATCACTATGTTGATTAACCTGTCCTCTCTGCTACCTACCATCACTATGTTGATTAACCTGTCCTCTCTGCTACCTACCATCACTATGTTGATTAACCTGTCCTCTCTGCTACCTGCCATCACTATGTTGATTAACCTGTCCTCTCTGCTACCTGCCATCACTATGTTGATTAACCTGTCCTCTCTGCTACCTGCCATCACTATGTTGATTAACCTGTCCTCTCTGCTACCTGCCATCACTATGTTGAATAACCTGTCCTCTCTGCTACCTGCCATCACTATGTTGATTAACCTGTCCTCTCTGCTACCTACCATCACTATGTTGATTAACCTGTCCTCTCTGCTACCTACCATCACTATGTTGATTAACCTGTCCTCTCTGCTACCTGCCATCACTATGTTGATTAACCTGTCCTCTCTCCTACCTACCATTCACTATGTTGATTAACCTGTCCTCTCTGCTACCTGCCATCACTATGTTGATTAACCTGTCCTCTCTGCTACCTGCCATCACTATGTTGATTAACCTGTCCTCTCTGCTACCTGCCATCACTATGTTGATTAACCTGTCCTCTCTCCTACCTGCCATCACTATGTTGATTAACCTGTCCTCTCTGCTACCTGCCATCACTATGTTGATTAACCTGTCCTCTCTGCTACCTGCCATCACTATGTTGATTAACCTGTCCTCTCTACCATCACTATGTTGATTAACCTGTCCTCTCTGCTACCTGCCATCACTATGTTGATTAACCTGTCCTCTCTACCATCACTATGTTGATTAACCTGTCCTCTCTGCTACCTGCCATCACTATGTTGATTAACCTGTCCTCTCTGCTACCTGCCATCACTATGTTGATTAACCTGTCCTCTCTGCTACCTGCCATCACTATGTTGATTAACCTGTCCTCTCTGCTACCTGCCATCACTATGTTGATTAACCTGTCCTCTCTACCATCACTATGTTGATTAACCTGTCCTCTCTGCTACCTGCCATCACTATGTTGATTAACCTGTCCTCTCTACCATCACTATGTTGATTAACCTGTCCTCTCTGCTACCTGCCATCACTATGTTGATTAACCTGTCCTCTCTACCATCACTATGTTGATTAACCTGTCCTCTCTACCATCACTATGTTGATTGGCCTGTCCTCTCTGCTACCTACCATCACTATGTTGATTAACCTGTCCTCTCTACCATCACTATGTTGATTGGCCTGTCCTCTCTACCATCACTATGTTGATTAACCTGTCCTCTCTACCATCACTATGTTGATTGGCCTGTCCTCTCTGCTACCTACCATCACTATGTTGATTAACCTGTCCTCTCTGCTACCTACCATCACTATGTTGATTAACCTGTCCTCTCTGCTACCTACCATCACTATGTTGATTAACCTGTCCTCTCTGCTACCTACCATCACTATGTTGATTAACCTGTCCTCTCTGCTACCTGCCATCACTATGTTGATTAACCTGTCCTCTCTGCTACCTACCATCACTATGTTGATTAACCTGTCCTCTCTCCTACCTACCATCACTATGTTGATTAACCTGTCCTCTCTGCTACCTGCCATCACTATGTTGATTAACCTGTCCTCTCTGCTACCTGCCATCACTATGTTGATTAACCTGTCCTCTCTGCTACCTGCCATCACTATGTTGATTAACCTGTCCTCTCTGCTACCTGCCATCACTATGTTGATTAACCTGTCCTCTCTGCTACCTGCCATCACTATGTTGATTAACCTGTCCTCTCTGATACCTACCATCACTATGTTGATTAACCTGTCCTCTCTGATACCTGCCATCACTATGTTGATTAACCTGTCCTCTCTGATACCTACCATCACTATGTTGATTAACCTGTCCTCTCTGCTACCTGCCATCACTATGTTGATTAACCTGTCCTCTCTCCTACCTACCATCACTATGTTGATTAACCTGTCCTCTCTGCTACCTACCATCACTATGTTGATTAACCTGTCCTCTCTGCTACCTGCCATCACTATGTTGATTAACCTGTCCTCTCTCCTACCTACCATCACTATGTTGATTAACCTGTCCTCTCTGCTACCTACCATCACTATGTTGATTAACCTGTCCTCTCTGCTACCTACCATCACTATGTTGATTAACCTGTCCTCTCTGCCATCACTATGTTGATTAACCTGTCCTCTCTGCTACCTGCCATCACTATGTTGATTAACCTGTCCTCTCTGCTACCTGCCATCACTATGTTGATTAACCTGTCCTCTCTGCTACCTGCCATCACTATGTTGATTAACCTGTCCTCTCTGCTACCTGCCATCACTATGTTGATTAACCTGTCCTCTCTCCTACCTACCATCACTATGTTGATTAACCTGTCCTCTCTCCTATCTACCATCACTATGTTGATTAACCTCCATCACTATGTTGATTAACCTGTCCTACTCTGCTACCTGCCATCACTATGTTGATTAACCTGTCCTCTCTGCTACCTGCCATCACTATGTTGATTAACCTGTTCCTCTCTGATACCTGCCATCACTATGTTGATTAACCTGTCCTCTCTGCTACCTACCATCACTATGTTGATTAACCTGTCCTCTCTGCTACCTACCATCACTATGTTTAATAACCTGTCCTCTCTGCTACCTACCATCACTATGTTGATTAACCTGTCCTCTCTCCTACCTACCATCACTATGTTGATTAACCTGTCCTCTCTGCTACCTACCATCACTATGTTGATTAACCTGTCCTCTCTGCTACCTACCATCACTATGTTGATTAACCTGTCCTCTCTGCCATCACTATGTTGATTAACATTTGACATTTACATTTGAGTCATTTAGCAGACGCTCTTATCCAGAGCGACTTACAAATTGGAAAGTTCATACATATTCATCCTGGTCCCCCCGTGGGGAATGAACCCACAACCCTGGCGTTGCAAGCGCCATGCTCTACCAACTGAGCCACACGGGACCGGGATTAACCTGTCCTCTCTGCTACCTGCCATCACTATGTTGATTAACCTGTCCTCTCTGCTACCTACCATCACTATGTTGATTAACCTGTCCTCTCTGCTACCTACCATCACTATGTTGATTAACCTGTCCTCTCTGCTACCTGCCATCACTATGTTGATTAACCTGTCCTCTCTCCTACCTACCATCACTATGAATGATTAACCTGTCCTCTCTGCCATCACTATGTTGATTAACCTGTCCTCTCTGCTACCTGCCATCACTATGTTGATTAACCTGTCCTCTCTGCTACCTGCCATCACTATGTTGATTAACCTGTCCTCTCTGCTACCTGCCATCACTATGTTGATTAACCTGTCCTCTCTGTACCTCCATCACTATGTTGATTAACCTGTCCTCTCTGCTACCTGCCATCACTATGTTGATTAACCTGTCCTCTCTGCTACCTGCCATCACTATGTTGATTAACCTGTCCTCTCTGCTACCTGCCATCACTATGTTGATTAACCTGTCCTCTCTGCTACCTACCATCACTATGTTGATTAACCTGTCCTCTCTGCTACCTGCCATCACTATGTTGATTAACCTGTCCTCTCTGCATACCTACCATCACTATGTTGATTAACCTGTCCTCTCTGCTACCTACCATCACTATGTTGATTAACCTGTCCTCTCTGCTACCTGCCATCACTATGTTGATTAACCTGTCCTCTCTGCTACCTGCCATCACTATGTTGATTAACCTGTCCTCTCTGCTACCTACCATCACTATGTTGATTAACCTGTCCTCTCTGCTACCTGCCATCACTATGTTGATTAACCTGTCCTCTCTCCTACCTACCATCACTATGTTGATTAACCTGTCCTCTCTGCTACCTACCATCACTATGTTGATTAACCTGTCCTCTCTGCTACCTGCCATCACTATGTTGATTAACCTGTCCTCTCTGCTACCTACCATCACTATGTTGATTAACCTGTCCTCTCTGCTACCTACCATCACTATGTTGATTAACCTGTCCTCTCTGCTACCTGCCATCACTATGTTGATTAACCTGTCCTCTCTGCTACCTGCCATCACTATGTTGATTAACCTGTCCTCTCTGCTACCTGCCATCACTATGTTGATTAACCTGTCCTCTCTGCTACCTGCCATCACTATGTTGATTAACCTGTCCTCTCTGCTACCTGCCATCACTATGTTGATTAACCTGTCCTCTCTCCTACCTACCATCACTATGTTGATTAACCTGTCCTCTCTGCTACCTGCCATCACTATGTTGATTAACCTGTCCTCTCTACCATCACTATGTTGATTAACCTGTCCTCTCTGCTACCTGCCATCACTATGTTGATTAACCTGTCCTCTCTCCTACCTACCATCACTATGTTGATTAACCTGTCCTCTCTGCTACCTACCATCACTATGTTGATTAACCTGTCCTCTCTCCTACCTGCCATCACTATGTTGATTAACCTGTCCTCTCTCCTATCTACCATCACTATGTTGATTAACCTGTCCTCTCTGCTACCTACCATCACTATGTTGATTAACCTGTCCTCTCTGCTATCTACCATCACTATGTTGATTAACCTGTCCTCTCTGCTACCTACCATCACTATGTTGATTAACCTGTCCTCTCTGCCATCCCTATGTTGATTAACCTGTCCTTCTCCACTCCTCTCTGCCATCACTATGTTGATTAACCTGTCTTCTCTGCCATCACTATGTTGATTAACCTGTCCTTCTCCACTACCTACCATCACTATGTTGATTAACCTGTCCTCTCTCCTACCTACCATCACTATGTTGATTAACCTGTCCTCTCTGCCATCACTATGTTGATTAACCTGTCCTCTCTGCCATCAATATGTTGATTAACCTGCCCTCTCTGCCATCACTATGTTGATTAATCTGTCCTTCTCCACTACCTACCATCACTATGTTGATTAACCTGTCCTCTCTGCTACCTGCCATCACTATGTTGATTAACCTGTCCTCTCTGCTACCTACCATCACTATGTTGATTAACCTGTCCTCTCTGCTACCTGCCATCACTATGTTGATTAACCTGTCCTCTCTACTACCTACCATCACTATGTTGATTAACCTGTCCTCTCTGCTACCTACCATCACTATGTTGATTAACCTGTCCTCTCTGCTACCTGCCATCACTATGTTGATTAACCTGTCCTCTCTGATACCTGCCATCACTATGTTGATTAACCTGTCCTCTCTGCTACCTACCATCACTATGTTGATTAACCTGTCCTCTCTGCTACCTGCCATCACTATGTTGATTAACCTGTCCTCTCTCCTACCTACCATCACTATGTTGATTAACCTGTCTTCTCTGCTACCTACCATCACTATGTTGATTAACCTGTCCTTCTCCACTACCTACCATCACTATGTTGATTAACCTGTCCTCTCTGCTACCTACCATCACTATGTTGATTAACCTGTCCTCTCTGCCATCACTATGTTGATTAACCTGTCCTCTCTGCCATCAATATGTTGATTAACCTGCCCTCTCTGCCATCACTATGTTGATTAATCTGTCCTTCTCCACTACCTACCATCACTATGTTGATTAACCTGTCCTCTCTGCTACCTGCCATCACTATGTTGATTAACCTGTCCTCTCTGCTACCTACCATCACTATGTTGATTAACCTGTCCTCTCTGCTACCTGCCATCACTATGTTGATTAACCTGTCCTCTCTCCTACCTACCATCACTATGTTGATTAACCTGTCCTCTCTGCTACCTACCATCACTATGTTGATTAACCTGTCCTCTCTGCCATCACTATGTTGATTAACCTGTCCTCTCTGCTACCTACCATCACTATGTTGATTAACCTGTCCTCTCTGCTATCTACCATCACTATGTTGATTAACCTGTCCTCTCTCCTACCTACCATCACTATGTTGATTAACCTGTCCTCTCTCCTATCTACCATCACTATGTTGATTAACCTGTCCTCTCTGCTACCTACCATCACTATGTTGATTAACCTGTCCTCTCTCCTACCTACCATCACTATGTTGAATAACCTGTCCTCTCTGCTACCTACCATCACTATGTTGATTAACCTGTCCTCTCTGCTACCTGCCATCACTATGTTGAATAACCTGTCCTCTCTGCTACCTGCCATCACTATGTTGATTAACCTGTCCTCTCTACCATCACTATGTTGATTAACCTGTCCTCTCTGCTACCTGCCATCACTATGTTGATTAACCTGTCCTCTCTACCATCACTATGTTGATTAACCTGTCCTCTCTGCTACCTGCCATCACTATGTTGATTAACCTGTCCTCTCTGCTACCTGCCATCACTATGTTGATTAACCTGTCCTCTCTCTACCTACCATCACTATGTTGATTAACCTGTCCTCTCTGCTACCTGCCATCACTATGTTGATTAACCTGTCCTTCTCCACTACCTACCATCACTATGTTGATTAACCTGTCCTCTCTCCTACCTAACATCACTATGTTGATTAACCTGTCCTCTCTACCATCACTATGTTGATTAACCTGTCCTCTCTGCTACCTACCATCACTATGTTGATTAACCTGTCCTCTCTGATACCTACCATCACTATGTTGATTAACCTGTCCTCTCTGATACCTACCATCACTATGTTGATTAACCTGTCCTCTCTGCTACCTACCATCACTATGTTGATTAACCTGTCCTCTCTCCTACCTACCATCACTATGTTGATTAACCTGTCCTCTCTGCTATCTACCATCACTATGTTGAATAACCTGTCCTCTCTGATACCTACCATCACTATGTTGATTAACCTGTCCTCTCTCCTACCTACCATCACTATGTTGATTAACCTGTCCTCTCTGCCATCACTATGTTGATTAACCTGTCCTTCTCCACTACCTACCATCACTATGTTGATTAACCTGTCCTCTCTCCTACCTAACATCACTATGTTGATTAACCTGTCCTCTCTGCCATCACTATGTTGTTAACCTGTCCTCTCTGCTACCTACCATCACTATGTTGATTAACCTGTCCTCTCTGCCATCACTATGTTGATTAACCTGTCCTTCTCCACTACCTACTAGTATAAAAAATATAACAAAAAGATCCTTGGTTGTGTAGTAAGTTTTGATGGTCATACAGTGATTTATTCACAAGCCCATCTGCATGTCAGCAAAGTTGAAGAAGTTGTCCACATCTCTAGAGGAAGTGTTTCTGTTGTCTGAAACAAACACCTGCAGGGAAAAGGACAGGAAACAAGAGTTCACATTCAGGTACTATTTTATTAGCGAGTACAGTTCTGACTAAAACTCAGTACAATTGATAAAATCTTGATCTTTTTCAAATTGTATTTTACCAGGTTAGTCTCATTGACATTAAAACAATAAATGTAAAACAATTAAAAATAACCCTGTTTTCTCCCCAATTTCGTAGTATCACCTTGGTAGTTAGTCTCATCGCTGCAACTCCCGTACGGACTCGGGAGAGGCGAAGGTCGAGAGCCGTGCGTCCTCCGAAACACAACCCAACCAAGCCGAGCTGCTTCTTGGCACAATGCCAGCTTAACCCAGAAGCCAGCCACACCAATGTGTCGGAGGAAACACCGTGCACCTGGTGACCGTGTCAGCATGCACTGCACACAGCCCTCCACAGAAGTCGCTAGTGCACGATGGGACAAGGACATCCCTTCCGGCCAAACCCCCCTCCAACCCAGACGACGCTGGGCCAATTGTGCGTCGCCCCCATGAGCCTCCCGGTAGTGGCCGGCTGCGACAGAACCTGGACCCGAACCCAGAATCTCTAGTGGCACAGCTAACACTGCAATGCAGTGCCTTAGACCACTGGGCCACTCAGTAGGCCCAACAATAAATGTTTTGTCTAGAGATGTCAGGAATGCTGTTTACCTTGGATCCGCTGAACATGTCACTGGCCATGCTCTGGCAGGCCTCCACTACCCCCTCCCCATTCAACTCCAGGGCTGTCACTGGGCCTGTGGCAACAAGAGTTGCATTTCAGAAATGCATGCCTAATCATCATAAGCACTAAAATGAACTCATGAACACAATTCTTTCCTTCAACTATGATGATCTTATCCCCCCCCCCCTTCTCTTGGTTCAAAGGTCATCATACATCACAGAGAACCAGCAAACCGTTGTCGGCCCTAGTCTCGGCCCTAGTCTCGGCCCTAGTCTCAGACCGTCGTCGGCCCTAGTCTCGGCCCTAGTCTCGGCCCTAGTCTCGGCCCTAGTCTCGGACCTAGTCTCGGACCTAGTCTCGGCCCTAGTCTCGGCCCTAGTCTCGGCCCTAGTCTCGGCCCTAGTCTCGGCCCTAGTCTCGGCCCTAGTCTCAGACCTAGTCTCGGCCCTAGTCTCAGCCCTAGTCTCGGCCCTAGTCTCGGCCCTAGTCTCAGACCGACGTCGGCCCTAGTCTCAGACCGTCGTCGGCCCTAGTCTCGGCCCTAGTCTCGGCCCTAGTCTCGGCCCTAGTCTCGGCCCTAGTCTCGGCCCTAGTCTCGGCCCTAGTCTCAGACCGACGTCGGCCCTAGTCTCGGCCCTAGTCTCGGCCCTAGTCTCAGACCGTCGTCGGCCCTAGTCTCGGCCCTAGTCTCGGCCCGAGTCATCGGCCCTAGTCTCGGCCCTAGTCTCGGCCCTAGTCGTCGGCCCTAGTCTCAGATCGACGTCGGCCCTAGTCTCAGCCCTAGTCGTCGGCCCTAGTCTCGGCCCTAGTCTCGGCCCTAGTCTCAGACCGACGTCGGCCCTAGTCTCAGACCGTCGTCGGCCCTAGTCTCAGCCCTAGTCTCAGCCCGACGTCGGCCCTAGTCTCAGCCCTAGTCTCGGCCCTAGTCTCGGCCCTAGTCTCGGCCCTAGTCTCAGCCCGACGTCTGCCTAGTCTCAGACCGACGTCAGCTAGTCTCAGACCGACGTCTGCCCTAGTCTCGGCCCGACATCGGCCCTAGTCTCGGCCCTAGTCTCGGCCCTAGTCTCAGACCGACGTCGGCCCTAGTCTCAGACCGTCGTCGGCCCTAGTCTCGGCCCTAGTCTCGGCCCTAGTCTCGGCCCTAGTCTCAGCCCTAGTCTCAGACCGACGTCGGCCCTAGTCTCGGCCCTAGTCTCAGACCGTCGTCGGCCCTAGTCTCGGCCCTAGTCTCAGCCCGACGTCGGCCCTAGTCTCAGCCCTAGTCTCGGCCCTAGTCTCGGCCCTAGTCTCAGCCCGACGTCTGCCCTAGTCTCAGACCGACGTCAGCTAGTCTCAGACCGACGTCTGCCCTAGTCTCGGCCCGACGTCGGCCCTAGTCTCGGCCCTAGTCTCGGCCCTAGTCTCGGCCCTAGTCTCAGACCGACGTCGGCCCTAGTCTCAGACCGTCGTCGGCCCTAGTCTCGGCCCTAGTCTCGGCCCTAGTCTCGGCCCTAGTCTCAGCCCTAGTCTCGGCCCTAGTCTCAGACCGACGTCGGCCCTAGTCTCGGCCCTAGTCTCGGCCCTAGTCTCGGCCCTAGTCTTGGCCCTAGTCTCGGACCGTCGTCGGCCCTAGTCTCAGCCCTAGTCTCAGCCCGACGTCGGCCCTAGTCTCAGCCCTAGTCTCGGCCCTAGTCTCGGCCCTAGTCTCGGCCCTAGTCTCAGCCCGACGTCTGCCCTAGTCTCAGACCGACGTCAGCTAGTCTCAGACCGACGTCTGCCCTAGTCTCGGCCCTAGTCTCGGCCCGACGTCGGCCCTAGTCTCGGCCCTAGTCTCGGCCCTAGTCTCAGACCGTCGTCTGCCCTAGTCTCAGACCGACGTCGGCCCTAGTCTCAGCCCTAGTCTCGGCCCGACGTCTGCCCTAGTCTCGGACCGACGTCAGCTAGTCTCAGACCGACGTCTGCCCTAGTCTCGGCCCTAGTCTCGGCCCGACGTCGGCCCTAGTCTCGGCCCTAGTCTCAGACCGTCGTCTGCCCTAGTCTCAGACCGACGTCGGCCCTAGTCTCAGACCGTCGTCGGCCCTAGTCTCGGCCCTAGTCTCAGCCCTAGTCTCAGCCCTAGTCTCAGACCGACGTCGGCCCTAGTCTCGGCCCTAGTCTCAGACCGTCGTCGGCCCTAGTCTCAGCCCGACGTCTCGGCCCGAGTCGTCAGCCCTAGTCTCAGCCCTAGTCTCGGCCCTAGTCTCGGCCCTAGTCTCAGCCCGACGTCTGCCCTAGTCTCAGACCGACGTCAGCTAGTCTCAGACCGACGTCTGCCCTAGTCTCGGCCCTAGTCTCGGCCCGACGTCGGCCCTAGTCTCGGCCCTAGTCTCGGCCCTAGTCTCAGACCGTCGTCTGCCCTAGTCTCAGACCGACGTCGGCCCTAGTCTCAGACCGTCGTCGGCCCTAGTCTCGGCCCTAGTCTCAGCCCTAGTCTCAGACCGACGTCGGCCCTAGTCTCGGCCCTAGTCTCGGCCCTAGTCTCGGCCCTAGTCTCAGACCGTCGTCGGCCCTAGTCTCGGCCCTAGTCTCAGCCCGACGTCGGCCCTAGTCTCAGCCCTAGTCTCGGCCCTAGTCTCGGCCCTAGTCTCAGCCCGACGTCTGCCCTAGTCTCAGACCGACGGTCTCAGCCCTAGTCTCAGACCGACGTCGGCCCTAGTCTCGGCCCTAGTCTCGGCCCTAGTCTCGGCCCTAGTCTCAGACCGTCGTCGGCCCTAGTCTCAGCCCGACGTCTCAGCCCGACGTCGGCCCTAGTCTCAGCCCTAGTCTCGGCCCTAGTCTCGGCCCTAGTCTCAGCCCGACGTCTGCCTAGTCTCAGACCGACGTCAGCTAGTCTCAGACCGACGTCTGCCCTAGTCTCGGCCCGACATCGGCCCTAGTCTCGGCCCTAGTCTCGGCCCTAGTCTCGGCCCTAGTCTCAGACCGACGTCGGCCCTAGTCTCAGACCGTCGTCGGCCCTAGTCTCAGACCGTCGTCGGCCCTAGTCTCGGCCCTAGTCTCGGCCCTAGTCTCGGCCCTAGTCTCAGACCGTCGTCGGCCCTAGTCTCAGCCCTTGTCTCAGCCCGACGTCGGCCCTAGTCTCGGCCCTAGTCTCGGCCCTAGTCTCAGCCCGACGTCTGCCCTAGTCTCAGACCGACGTCAGCTAGTCTCAGACCGACGTCTGCCCTAGTCTCGGCCCTAGTCTCGGCCCTAGTCTCGGCCCTAGTCTCAGACCGTCGTCTGCCCTAGTCTCAGACCGACGTCGGCCCTAGTCTCAGCCCTAGTCTCGGCCCTAGTCTCGGCCCGACGTCTGCCCTAGTCTCGGACCGACGTCAGCTAGTCTCAGACCGACGTCTGCCCTAGTCTCGGCCCTAGTCTCGGCCCTAGTCTCGGCCCTAGTCTCAGCCCTAGTCTCGGCCCTAGTCTCAGACCGACGTCGGCCCTAGTCTCGGCCCTAGTCTCGGCCCTAGTCTCGGCCCTAGTCTCAGACCGTCGTCGGCCCTAGTCTCGGCCCTAGTCTCAGCCCTAGTCTCAGACCGACGTCGGCCCTAGTCTCGGCCCTAGTCTCAGACCGTCGTCGGCCCTAGTCTCGGCCCTAGTCTCAGCCCGACGTCGGCCCTAGTCTCAGCCCTAGTCTCGGCCCTAGTCTCGGCCCTAGTCTCAGCCCGACGTCTGCCCTAGTCTCAGACCGACGTCAGCTAGTCTCAGACCGACGTCTGCCCTAGTCTCGGCCCGACGTCGGCCCTAGTCTCGGCCCTAGTCTCGGCCCTAGTCTCAGACCGACGTCGGCCCTAGTCTCAGACCGTCGTCGGCCCTAGTCTCGGCCCTAGTCTCGGCCCTAGTCTCGGCCCTAGTCTCAGACCGTCGTCGGCCCTAGTCTCAGCCCTAGTCTCAGCCCGACGTCGGCCCTAGTCTCAGCCCTAGTCTCGGCCCTAGTCTCGGCCCTAGTCTCAGCCCGACGTCTGCCCTAGTCTCAGACCGACGTCAGCTAGTCTCAGACCGACGTCTGCCCTAGTCTCGGCCCTAGTCTCGGCCCGACGTCGGCCCTAGTCTCGGCCCTAGTCTCGGCCCTAGTCTCAGACCGTCGTCTGCCCTAGTCTCAGACCGACGTCGGCCCTAGTCTCAGACCGTCGTCGGCCCTAGTCTCGGCCCTAGTCTCGGCCCTAGTCTCGGCCCTAGTCTCAGACCGACGTCGGCCCTAGTCTCGGCCCTAGTCTCAGACCGACGTCGGCCCTAGTCTCGGCCCTAGTCTCGGCCCTAGTCGTCGGCCCTAGTCTCGGCCCTAGTCTCGGCCCTAGTCTCGGCCCTAGTCTCAGCCCGACGTCTGCCCTAGTCTCAGACCGACGTCAGCTAGTCTCAGACCGACGTCTGCCCTAGTCTCGGCCCTAGTCTCGGCCCGACGTCGGCCCTAGTCTCGGCCCTAGTCTCGGCCCTAGTCTCAGACCGTCGTCTGCCCTAGTCTCAGACCGCCGACGTCCGGCCCTAGTCTCGGCCCTAGTCTCGGCCCTAGTCTCGGCCCTAGTCTCGGCCCTAGTCTCAGCCCGACGTCGGCCCTAGTCTCGGCCCTAGTCTCGGCCCTAGTCTCGGCCCTAGTCTCGGCCCTAGTCTCGGCCCTAGTCTCAGCCCGACGTCTGCCCTAGTCTCAGACCGACGTCAGCTAGTCTCAGACCGACGTCTGCCCTAGTCTCGGCCCTAGTCTCGGCCCGACGTCGGCCCTAGTCTCGGCCCTGGTCTCAGACCGTCGTCTGCCCTAGTCTCAGACCGACGTCGGCCCTAGTCTCAGCCCTAGTCTCGGCCCTAGTCTCGGCCCGACGTCTGCCCTAGTCTCGGACCGACGTCAGCTAGTCTCGGCCCAACGTCTGCCCTAGTCTCAGCCCGACGTCGGCCCTAGTCTCAGCCCTAGTCTCAGACCGACGTTGGCCCTAGTCTCGGCCCTAGTCTCGGCCCTAGTCTCGGCCCTAGTCTCAGCCCTAGTCTCAGACCGACGTCGGCCCTAGTCTCGGCCCTAGTCTCGGCCCTAGTCTCGGCCCTAGTCTCAGCCCGACGTCGGCCCTAGTCTCGGCCCTAGTCTCGGCCCTAGTCTCAGACCGTCGTCGGCCCTAGTCTCAGCCCTAGTCTCAGCCCGACGTCGGCCCTAGTCTCGGCCCTAGTCTCGGCCCTAGTCTCGGCCCTAGTCTCGGCCCTAGTCTCAGCCCGACGTCTGCCCTAGTCTCAGACCGACGTCAGCTAGTCTCAGACCGACGTCTGCCCTAGTCTCGGCCCTAGTCTCGGCCCGACGTCGGCCCTAGTCTCGGCCCTAGTCTCAGACCGTCGTCTGCCCTAGTCTCAGACCGACGTCGGCCCTAGTCTCAGCCCTAGTCTCGGCCCTAGTCTCGGCCCTAGTCTCGGCCCGACGTCTGCCCTAGTCTCAGACCGACGTCAGCTAGTCTCGGCCCGACGTCTGCCCTAGTCTCGGCCCTAGTCTCAGCCCGACGTCGGCCCTAGTCTCAGCCCGACGTCGGCCCTAGTCTCAGCCCGACGTCGGCCCTAGTCTCAGCCCTAGACTCAGACCGACGTTGGCCCTAGTCTCAGCCCTAGTCTCGGCCCTAGTCTCGGCCCTAGTCTCGGCCCTAGTCTCGGCCCTAGTCTCGGCCCTAGTCTCGGCCCAACGTCGGCCCTAGTCTCAGCTCAACGTCTGCCCTAGTCTCAGCCCTAGTCTCGGCCCTAGTCTCAGCCCTAGTCTCAGCCCGACGTCGGCCCTTGTCTCAGACCGTTGTCAGCCCTAGTCTCAGACCGACGTCGGCCCTAGTCTCAGACCGACGTCTGCCCTAGTCTCGGCCCTAGTCTCAGCCCGACGTCTGCCCTAGTCTCAGCCCTAGTCTCAGACCGACGTCAGCTAGTCTCAGCCCGACGTCGGCCCTAGTCTCAGCCCTAGTCTCGGCCCTAGTCTCAGACCGACGTCGGCCCTAGTCTCAGCCCGACGTCTGCCCTAGTCTCGGCCCTAGTCTCAGCCCTAGTCTCGGCCCTAGTCTCAGCCCTAGTCTCGGCCCTAGTCTCGGCCCGAGCCCTAGTCTCGGCCCGACGTCGGCCCTAGACTCAGCCCGACGTCGGCCCTAGTCTCAGCCCGACGTCTGCCCTAGTCTCAGACCGACGTCAGCTAGTCTCAGACCGACGTCAGCTAGTCTCAGACCGACGTCAGCTAGTCTCAGACCGACGTCAGCTAGTCTCAGACCGACGTCAGCTAGTCTCAGACCGACGTCAGCTAGTCTCAGACCGACGGCGGCCCTAGTCTCGGCCCTAGTCTCAGCCCGACGTCTGCCCTAGTCTCGGCCCTAGTCTCAGCCCTAGTCTCGGCCCGACGTCGGCCCTAGTCTCAGCCCGACGTCTGCCCTAGTCTCAGACCGACGTCAGCTAGTCTCAGCCCGACGTCTGCCCTAGTCTCGGCCCTAGTCTCAGCCCGACGTCTGCCCTAATCTCAGCCCTAGTCTCAGACCGACGTCAGCTAGTCTCAGCCCGACGTCGGCCCTAGTCTCAGACCGACGTCGGCCCTAGTCTCAGCCCTAGTCTCGGCCCTAGTCTCAGACCTAGTCTCGGCCCTAGTCTCGGCCCTAGTCTCAGACCGACGTCTGCCCTAGTCTCGGCCCTAGTCTCAGACCTAGTCTCGGCCCTAGTCTCAGACCGACGTCGGCCCTAGTCTCAGCCCGACGTCTGCCCTAGTCTCGGCCCTAGTCTCAGCCCTAGTCTCAGCCCGACGTCGGCCCTAGACTCAGCCCGACGTCGGCCCTAGTCTCAGACCGTCGTCTGCCCTAGTCTCAGACCGACGTCAGCTAGTCTCAGACCGACGTCAGCTAGTCTCAGACCGACGTCAGCTAGTCTCAGACCGACGGCGGCCCTAGTCTCGGCCCTAGTCTCAGACCGACGTCTGCCCTAGTCTCGGCCCTAGTCTCGGCCCTAGTCTCGGCCCGACGTCGGCCCTAGTCTCAAACCGACTATTGAATGATTAACACAGATGATATGCGGATTGTCTGCAGGCCCTGGTCAAAAGTAGTGCACTATATAGGGAATAGGGTGCCATTTGGGACAGTCTGTGTTCCTTACCGTTGGTGATCCACTCTAGGAGTCCCTCTGCATCGTTCTGGAACACTCTACTGACGTCCTCTGGGCGCATGGACACTTCCTTAGTCTGGATCAACACAAACCCTTTCCCAGAGGCCTGGAGGTAATACAGACAGGAAGCAATGACACCGTTAAACCCTTTCCCAGAGGCCTGGAGTTATTACAAACAGGAAGCAATGAAACATTTACATTTACATTTAAGTCATTTAGCAGACGCTCTTATCCAGAGCGACTTACAAATTGGTGCATTCACCTTATGACATCCAGTGGAACAGCCACTTTACAACAGTGCATCTAAGTCTTTTAAGGGGGGGGGGGGGGGGTCAGAAGGATTACTTTATCCTATCCTAGGTATTCCTTAAAGAGGTGGGGTTTCAGGTGTCTCCGGAAGGTGGTGATTGACTCCGCTGTCCTGGCGTCGTGAGGGAGTTTGTTCCACCATTGGGGGGCCAGAGCAGCGAACAGTTTTGACTGGGCTGAGCGGGAACTGTACTTCCTCAGTGGTAGGGAGGCGAGCAGGCCAGAGGTGGATGAACGCAGTGCCCTTGTTTGGGTGTAGGGCCTGATCAGAGCCTGGAGGTACTGAGGTGCCGTTCCCCTCACAGCTCCGTAGGCAAGCACCATGGTCTTGTAGCGGATGCGAGCTTCAACTGGAAGCCAGTGGAGAGAGCGGAGGAGCGGGGTGACGTGAGAGAACTTGGGAAGGTTGAACACCAGACGGGCTGCGGCGTTCTGGATGAGTTGTAGGGGTTTAATGGCACAGGCAGGGAGCCCAGCCAACAGCGAGTTGCAGTAATCCAGACGGGAGATGACAAGTGCCTGGATTAGGACCTGCGCCGCTTCCTGTGTGAGGCAGGGTCGTACTCTGCGGATGTTGTAGAGCATGAACCTACAGGAACGGGCCACCGCCTTGATGTTAGTTGAGAACGACAGGGTGTTGTCCAGGATCACGCCAAGGTTCTTAGCGCTCTGGGAGGAGGACACAATGGAGTTGTCAACCGTGATGGCGAGATCATGGAACGGGCAGTCCTTCCCCGGGAGGAAGAGCAGCTCCGTCTTGCCGAGGTTCAGCTTGAGGTGGTGATCCGTCATCCACACTGATATGTCTGCCAGACATGCAGAGATGCGATTCGCCACCTGGTCATCAGAAGGGGGAAAGGAGAAGATTAATTGTGTGTCGTCTGCATAGCAATGATAGGAGAGACCATGTGAGGTTATGACAGAGCCAAGTGACTTGGTGTATAGCGAGAATAGGAGAGGGCCTAGAACAGAGCCCTGGGGGACACCAGTGGTGAGAGCACGTGGTGAGGAGACAGATTCTCGCCACGCCACCTGGTAGGAGCGACCTGTCAGGTAGGACGCAATCCAAGCGTGGGCCGCGCCGGAGATGCCCAACTCGGAGAGGGTGGAGAGGAGGATCTGATGGTTCACAGTATCGAAGGCAGCCGATAGGTCTAGAAGGATGAGAGCAGAGGAGAGAGAGTTAGCTTTAGCAGTGCGGAGCGCCTCCGTGATACAGAGAAGAGCAGTCTCAGTTGAATGACTAGTCTTGAAACCTGACTGATTTGGATCAAGAAGGTCATTCTGAGAGAGATAGCAGGAGAGCTGGCCAAGGACGGCACGTTCAAGAGTTTTGGAGAGAAAAGAAAGAAGGGATACTGGTCTGTAGTTGTTGACATCGGAGGGATCGAGTGTAGGTTTTTTTCAGAAGGGGTGCAACTCTCGCTCTCTTGAAGACGGAAGGGACGTAGCCAGCGGTCAGGGATGAGTTGATGAGCGAGGTGAGGTAAGGGAGAAGGTCTCCGGAAATGGTCTGGAGAAGAGAGGAGGGGATAGGGTCAAGCGGGCAGGTTGTTGGGCGGCCGGCCGTCACAAGACGCGAGATTTAATCTGGAGAGAGAGGGGAGAAAGAGGTCAGAGCACAGGGTAGGGCAGTGTGAGCAGAACCAGCGGTGTCGTTTGACTTAGCAAACGAGGATCGGATGTCGTCGACCTTCTTTTCAAAATGGTTGACGAAGTCATCTGCAGAGAGGGAGGAGGGGGGGGGAGGGGGAGGAGGATTCAGGAGGGAGGAGAAGGTGGCAAAGAGCTTCCTAGGGTTAGAGGCAGATACTTGGAATTTAGAGTGGTAGAAAGTGGCTTTAGCAGCAGAGACAGAAGAGGAAAATGTAGAGAGGAGGGAGTGAAAGGATGCCAGGTCCGCAGGGAGGCGAGTTTTCCTCCATTTCCGCTCGGCTGCCCGGAGCCCTGTTCTGTGAGCTCGCAATGAGTCGTCGAGCCACGGAGCGGGAGGGGAGGACCGAGCCGGCCTGGAGGATAGGGGACATAGAGAGTCAAAGGATGCAGAAAGGGAGGAGAGGAGGGTTGAGGAGGCAGAATCAGGAGATAGGTTGGAGAAGGTTTGAGCAGAGGGAAGAGATGATAGGATGGAAGAGGAGAGAGTAGCGGGGGAGAGAGAGCGAAGGTTGGGACGGCGCGATACCATCCGAGTAGGGGCAGTGTGGGAAGTGTTGGATGAGAGCGAGAGGGAAAAGGATACAAGGTAGTGGTCGGAGACTTGGAGGGGAGTTGCAATGAGGTTAGTGGAAGAACAGCATCTAGTAAAGATGAGGTCAAGCGTATTGCCTGCCTTGTGAGTAGGGGGGGGAGGTGAGAGGGTGAGGTCAAAAGAGGAGAGGAGTGGAAAGAAGGAGGCAGAGAGGAATGAGTCAAAGGTAGACGTGGGGAGGTTAAAGTCGCCCAGAACTGTGAGAGGTGAGCCGTCCTCAGGAAAGGAGCTTATCAAGGCATCAAGCTCATTGATGAACTCTCCGAGGGAACCTGGAGGGCGATAAATGATAAGGATGTTAAGCTTGAAAGGGCTGGTAACTGTGACAGCATGGAATTCAAAGGAGGCGATAGACAGATGGGTAAGGGGAGAAAGAGAGAATGACCACTTGGGAGAGATGAGGATCCCGGTGCCACCACCCCGCTGACCAGCTGCTCTCGGGGTGTGCGAGAACACGTGGGCGGACGAAGAGAGAGCAGTAGGAGTAGCAGTGTTATCTGTGGTGATCCATGTTTCCGTCAGTGCCAAGAAGTCGAGGGACTGGAGGGAGGCATAGGCTGAGATGAACTCTGCCTTGTTGGCCGCAGATCGGCAGTTCCAGAGGCTACCGGAGACCTGGAACTCCACGTGGGTCGTGCGCGCTGGGACCACCAGATTAGGGTGGCCGCGGCCACGCGGTGTGAAGCGTTTGTATGGTCTGTGCAGAGAGGAGAGAACAGGGATAGACAGACACATAGTTGACAGGCTACAGAAGAGGCTACGCTAATGCAAAGGAGATTGGAATGACAAGTGGACTACACGTCTCGAATGTTCAGAAAGTTAAGCTTACGTAGCAAGAATCTTATTGACTAAAATGATTAAAATGATACAGTACTGCTGAAGTAGGCTAGCTGGCAGTGGCTGCGTTGTTGACTTTGTAGGCTAGCTGGCAGTGGCTGCGTTGTTGACACTACACTAATCAAGTCGTTCCGTTGAGTGTAATAGTTTCTACAGTGCTGCTACAGTGCTGCTATTCGGTGGCTAGCTGGCTAGCTAGCAGTGTTGATTACGTTACGTTGCGTTAAAAGAACGACAATAGCTGGCTAGCTAACCTAGAAAATCGCTCTAGACTACACAATTATCTTTGATACAAAGACGGCTATGTAGCTAGCTATGTAGCTAGCTACGATCAAACAAATCAAACCGTTGTACTGTAATGAAATGAAATGAAAATGTGATACTACCTGTGGAGCGAAGCGGAATGCGACCGGGTTGTTGAGTGCGGAAGTTCTATTCGGTAGACGTTGGCTAGCTGTTGGCTAGCTAGCAGTGTTTCCTACGTTAAGGACGACAAATAGCTGGCTAGCTAACCTCGGTAAATTAAGATAATCACTCTAAAACTACACACTCTAAACTACCCAATTATCTTGGATACGAAGACAGCAAAGACAACTATGTAGCTAGCTAACACTACACTAATCAAGTCGTTCCGTTGAGTGTAATAGTTTCTACAGTGCTGCTATTCGGTAGACGGTGGACGTTTGCTAGCTGGCTAGCTGGCTAGCTGCTGGGCAGATAGCAGTGTAGACTACGTTAGGACGACGAAGTACGATAATTACGCAATTATCTTTGATACAAAGACGGCTATGTAGCTAGCTAAGAAGAAATTGCTAAGATTAGACAAATCAAACCGTTGTACTATAATGAAATGTAATGAAATGTAATGAAAAGTTATACTACCTGCGGAGCGAAGTGCGAATGCGACCGCTCGCTCCAACCCGGAAGCGAACCGATGAAACCATGAACACAAATAATGTATGCCATTTAGCAGACGTTTTCTTCCAAAGCACTCATATCAATCCTTAACTAACATCCACCAACACCAACAGACTAGTAAACAATGAGGATGCACCAACACCAGAAGGACCTTGAGTCACTTCCTCATCTGGAGGATGACCAGTAGTTTAGATCAGAAGGACCTTGAGTCACTTCCTCATCTGGAGGATGACCAGTAGTTTAGATCAGAAGGACCTTGAGTCACTACCTCATCTGGAGGATGACCAGTAGTTTAGATCAGAAGGACCTTGAGTCACTTCCTCATCTGGAGGATGACCAGTAGTTTAGATCAGAAGGACCTTGAGTCACTTCCTCATCTGGAGGATGACCAGTAGTTTAGATCAGAAGGACCTTGAGTCACTTCCTCATCTGGAGGATGACCAGTAGTTTAGATCAGAAGGACCTTGAGTCACTTCCTCATCTGGAGGATGACCAGTAGTTTAGATCAGAAGGACCTTAATGGAAAGGCCAGAAATAGAACCATTGCAGCAAGGGAAGGAGACCTTTAACTGTATGACAAAGTGTCTAACCTTCCCTCCTCCTCATTTTTAGAAATTACTTTAAGTCATTTAGCAGACTCATTTATCCTCCTCACCCTCCCTCCACTTGCTCACCTCATCAATGAGTTTCCGGGCGTTAGCAGTGGTGTAGTCCCCAGCGAAGAACACAAACAGACAGGACTCGTCACTCTCCTTGCGTCTGCCTCCTTTGGTCATGGGTACGATGCTGCGGGATGCCTCAGCTGAGACCCGGACTGATTTAAACTCGGACTCCGGGTCAGGGGCCGGAACATGGTCCAACACCACAGTGTCCTCAGGCAGCAGGCTCCAGTTGGTCTCCCCTGAGACGGGCGTGAAGTCATGGACGTTGCTCCAGTTGTTGTTGAAGATGCTGAGGCCTGCGTCCTTGAAGTGGAAGGCCAGCTCGGGGTAGTAGTACTGGAAGCAGCCGAACTTCATCCCCGTGGACGCCTCGATGATGGGCTGAGTGGCGCAGCACAGGAACACCTCCATCTTCTGACAGTCCCTGGTCCTGAACTGCTGGCAGGCCACCACACACTTGATATCCTTACAGTCCCTGAAGAACACACTGCCCTTCACCGGCCCCATAACGATGCAGCAGTTGGTGCAGTCGTCGATGGTGATGGTGGCGGAGTGGTCCAACACGAAGATCTTACAGTTGTCACAGTCCTGGATGACAAACTGCTGTCCGTCCAGCTTGCCTGGCAGACGGCCCACCGTGGCATCCTTCAGCCCCGTTAGCATAAAGTCCTTAGGATCAACCTGCAGGGGGACAGGACAAGAATCAAATCAAATCATATCATAGAAACAGATATTAGTTATTTCGGGTTAATCAACATAGAGACAGATATTAGTTCCTCAGGGTCAATCTGCATAGAGACAGATATTAGTTCCTACTGCACATTCTACTGTGGAAATTATTGTTAAAATAAAGTCTAGGTTTGAAATGTTGCTGTTAAAATACATATGTTTTATTCTGAACTGGAATAAACAGATTGATCAATTCACCCAGATGTAGACCAGGACACACACACACACACACACACACACACACACACACACACACACACACACACACACACACACACACACACACACACACACACACACACACACACACACACAATGAGAGGTGTGTGGCTGGTTGAGGTTTTCAACAAGCAGGTCTATTCTGGGCTCAGTTTGACAGTTTAACACTGAGGTCATACTCAGCAATGACACTGTTTCTGTACTTGAGAACCCTGCCTTCGGGGACTGTGTGTGGTGCCAGACTGGATCAGAACATCTACTGCTTTCACAGTCAGGCAGGAGACCACTTCCTGTAGTAGATGAACAACCCAGAACTGTGTGAGTGAGTTTACCTCAAAAAGCATCTTGCTTCAATCAGTTTATTCCAGTTCAGAATAACAATTATTACTTGTATTTTAACAGCAACAGTTCCAACCTAGATGTGTTTTCAACAATAATTTCTACAGTGAGATGTACAGTAGGCCTGATCAGTTTTCATCTGTACTGTTACTGGGTTTCACTATCAGTAACTAGCTAGCTTTGGCTAACATGAGCTATTAGCTGTGTACAAGGCCAGGGTATTTTTTGATAGATAGTACTCCCTTATGCCCGCTGATCATCACCTGTTATAAAATGACAACAGTGCCTTGCTAGTTGACCTACTTTTCCACTGTCGAAGCCCTGTTTCCTGAAGCATTCTGCCCCGTTCTGAAACAACTCCCTGGGTTTACCGTCATGCTGTGGACGTGTCGTTTTATTCATTTATTCGTTTTTTGATTGACTCAGTACTATCGTTAAGCACTTCCCCACACAAAACACATTGTGGGCGCTCCTCGTTACTTCTCAAAGTTTGTATGAAAGAGAGAGAAACTCATCACTGTATTTGTGTTTCATGACAATTGAGCTCAGTCAGAACTTGTGGCTAGCATGAGACCATTTGATGACATCGGTGAGTGATGGCGAGTGGGAATGACAAGTCATCCTCTGCTGCTGAGCGACAGCGCATCATCTGCTGCTGAGCGACAGCGCATCCTCTGCTGCTGAACGACAGCGCTGCGTCGTGTGTTGCGGAGTGATCTTCAACAAAACTGCAACATAAAAATGATCCGGTAAACCGCGAAGCACGCGGGCATCTCCCTCTACCGCAGCTGCCAAACTGAACAGAGACCGCTGCTAAGCAGTGCGTAGATGCACTTGGCCAAATCAATTCCAGTAAATTATAAAATAATTATACATTTACTCTGACAAGTCGCGACCCATGCATTAAGAAAGGCTGCCTGAGGGTCATTGAGCAGACGCTCTTATCCAGAGGGACCCTGGGTAAGTGTCTTGCTCAAGGGTACATAACATATTTTTTACCTAGTCGGTTCGGGGATTCGAACCAGCCACCTTTCGGTTACTGGCCAACGCTCTTAATCGCTACATTACAAACCACAAAATGTTAAACACAAAAAAGGCAAATAGTAGTATATAAATGGTAAGCTGGTTAAATAAAAGACTGATCTTAGAACTTTCAGACTACCATTGTTTTGGGAAAATAGGGACGTGTCTGTCTTTTTCACCAAATATCTCAAAATGTATGTATTTGAATGGTTTTAAGTTCTACACCATTTTAAAATCAGGATAAACTATTATTTATAATGATTTGACCAATTTCTGATAGCTAAAACGTCAACAATAAACAAAAAAAAATTATGGAACTCTGAGGTCGTCCCATTGTTTCCAGTAGGGGAAATATAGGTATGTCTTTATTTTACATAATATCTCGCAATCTGTATATTTGAATTTTTCAAGTCGGACACCATTTTAATCACGATAATCTCCTCTTTCTAATTGTGTAATGCTGGGCAGTGTACTCCGTTGTCATCAAACGCTAGCCCCGAAATACTTTTTTCCATTGGAAAGCTGAGCTCCCCCCTTGTTTTCTTATGGAGAGGCATGCTGGTATATTTCGCAATGTGTGTGTAATATATATATATATATTTCAAGTCACCATTATAAATCAGGATAATCTTCTCTTTCTAATGACACAAGGTTGAGTGAGCAGCGTACTCTGCGTTCATCGATCGCTAGACCAGAAATAGTCAAAGGTTACAATTTGTTTCCTACTTCCTCCTTATACAGACATTAGCACACTTGGCACCATCGATGTATCCGCACCTGTTTACTTTCTACACCAGTTGTTATTTTTCAGTTTCGTCCTATGAACAGACTGTAGTGGTCAAATAAAAAGGGTGACATTTTTTCGGTGCCATTTAGGGAAATTAAATTCTAATGATCATTCCAGTCAGAAGAGACTCAGCGTTTTAATTCATTTGCTATTGCCTGGCGCTAGTGTTCGTTCTCAACCAACGTTTTTTGGCCGTTTTTCAGCCTTGGGTGAATTTGACTCGTTCTAACCCTAACCATGCACCGATAGTATCCCTAGCCATGCATGCGTCCTCACGGATAGTATCCCTAGCCATGCATGCGTCCTCACGGATAGTATCCCTAGCCATGCATGCGTCCTCCCGGATAGTATCCCTAGCCATGCATGCATCCTCCCCGATAGTATCCCTAGCCATGCATGCGTCCTCACCGCTAGTCTCCCTAGCCATGCATGCGTCCTCACCGCTAGTATCCCTAGCCATGCATGCATCCTCCCCGATAGTATCCCTAGCCATGCATGCGTCCTCCCCGATAGTATCCCTAGCCATGCATGCATCCTCCCCGATAGTATCCCTAGCCATGCATGCGTCCTCACCGCTAGTCTCCCTAGCCATGCATGCGTCCTCACCGCTAGTATCCCTAGCCATGCATGCGTCCTCACCGCTAGTCTCCCTGGACATGCATGCATCATCTCCATACCTTTTCACGTTTGTCCCAGCTATATTGTTTCGGTGGATCCTCCGTTGTATTGCTGCAGGGGTCAATGTTGTTGGCGTTACTACTGCTGTTCGTCTTCTCTTCCACCGTTGTCGGAGTAGGTTCCTTTTCGGGTGATTTTCTCTTGGAGTTTTTGGAGAACCAGCAACCCATTTTGTCCTTTTAACAATAAACCAATCAAACGTGAATAGGAAAATATGATAAGAGTCTGTCCCCAGAAGATTTCTCGCTTACGTTGTATAAAATGTACAGGTATTTCGGTCTTCTTGCCTCCTCTGTTTCTGGCTTCTTATCACGTACTCGTAAACATGTCTTTCGTTTGAGCTTCCCTTTTCCCTACACAGTTCAACAGCCAATCAATACTTTGCAATCCGTTACTTAGTAACAGCGAATCACAGTACAACAACAGTCTGGGAGGGGGCAACGTGGACAATGTCAGCCAATCAAATCAGTGTTCTACTTTTTGGGAGCTGGGCGTTGTTTTAGCCGCGCTCAATATGCAGGGTGGTAAACAGTGAGGGGTTTCGATTATCTGGCCCGGGTTACCGCCTGTGTGAGGGGTTTAAATCGGTGAAAGGTGATTGCATTCGTTTTGTAACCGGCTGCATCCCGGGCATGAGCAAAGTGCCGGTTCAAAACCCAAAACGAAATAATCTCAAAACAAATGTGACGTTGTCTAGGCTAGATTGAGCACGTGGAGTAATGACTAAAATGGTGTATTCGCATGCAAAAGTGATTGTTTTGGATAATTACGTTTTATCTGCCTCCAATGAAAACGAGTTAAAAAATCGAACGTATATGTTATATAAAATATAAAGTGTATGTTTCTGGACTATGCACCATGCTGCCTTGTTGACAACATGACTGAGTGGCGCAGATTATTGTTCAGCATGGGAAGACTGCTCTTCCCTCAACGTTTTTTCTGTCCAGTCACAGGCCATAGACCCGTACACCTCGGCTCAGGTTAATAGACCCATAGACCCGTACACCTCGGCTCAGGTTAATAGACCCATAGACCCGTACACCGCGGCTCAGGTTAATAGACCTATAGACCCGTACACCGCGGCTCAGGTTAATAGACCCATAGACCCGTACACCGCGGCTCAGGTTAATAGACCCATAGACCCGTACACCTCGGCTCAGGTTAATAGACCCATAGACCCGTACACCGCGGCTCAGGTTAATAGACCCATAGACCCGTACACCGCGGCTCAGGTTAATTGACCCGTACACCTCGGCTCAGGTTAATAGACCCATAGACCCGTACACCTCGGCTCAGGTTAATAGACCCATAGACCTCATGTACACCTCGGCTCAGGTTAATAGACCCATAGACCCGTACACCTCGGCTCAGGTTAATAGACCCGTACACCTCGGCTCAGGTTAATAGACCCATACACCTCGGCTCAGGTTAATAGACCCATAGACCCGTACACCTCGGCTCAGGTTAATAGACCCATAGACCCGTACACCTCGGCTCAGGTTAATAGACCCATAGACCCGTACACCGCGGCTCAGGTTAATAGACCCATAGACCCGTACACCGCGGCTCAGGTTAATAGACCCATAGACCCGTACACCTCGGCTCAGGTTAATAGACCCATAGACCCGTACACCGCGGCTCAGGTTAATAGACCCATACACCTCGGCTCAGGTTAATAGACCCATAGACCCGTACACCGCGGCTCAGGTTAATAGACTCATAGACCCGTACACCTCGGCTCAGGTTAATAGACCCATAGACCCGTACACCTCGGCTCAGGTTAATAGACCCATAGACCCGTACACCTCGGCTCAGGTTAATAGACCCATAGACCCGTACACCGCGGCTCAGGTTAATAGACCCATAGACCCGTACACCTCGGCTCAGGTTAATAGACCCATAGACCCGTACACCTCGGCTCAGGTTAATAGACCCATAGACCCGTACACCGCGGCTCAGGTTAATAGACCCATAGACCCGTACACCGCGGCTCAGGTTAATAGACCCATAGACCCGTACACCTCGGCTCAGGTTAATAGACCCATAGACTCATTACACCTCGGCTCAGGTTAATAGACCCATAGACCCGTACACCTCGGCTCAGGTTAATAGACCCGTACACCGCGGCTCAGGTTAATAGACCCATAGACCCGTACACCTCGGCTCAGATTAATAGACCCATAGACCCGTACACCTCGGCTCAGGTTAATAGACCCATAGACCTGTACACCGCGGCTCAGGTTAATAGACCCATAGACCCGTACACCGCGGCTCAGGTTAATAGACCCATAGACCCGTACACCGCGGCTCAGGTTAATAGACCCATAGACCCGTACACCTCGGCTCAGGTTAATAGACCCATAGACCCGTACACCGCGGCTCAGGTTAATAGACCCATAGACCCGTACACCTCGGCTCAGGTTAATAGACCCATAGACCCGTACACCGCGGCTCAGGTTAATAGACCCATAGACCCGTACACCTCGGCTCAGGTTAATAGACCCATAGACCCGTACACCTCGGCTCAGGTTAATAGACCCATAGACCCGTACACCTCGGCTCAGGTTAATAGACCCATAGACCCGTACACCGCGGCTCAGGTTAATAGACCCATAGACCCGTACACCTCGGCTCAGGTTAATAGACCCATAGACCCGTACACCTCGGCTCAGGTTAATAGACCCATAGACCCGTACACCTCGGCTCAGGTTAATAGACCCATAGACCCGTACACCGCGGCTCAGGTTAATAGACCCATAGACCCGTACACCTCGGCTCAGGTTAATAGACCCATAGACCCGTACACCTCGGCTCAGGTTAATAGACCCATAGACCCGTACACCTCGGCTCAGGTTAATAGACCCATAGACCCGTACACCGCGGCTCAGGTTAATAGACCCATAGACCCGTACACCTCGGCTCAGGTTAATAGACCCATAGACCCGTACACCGCGGCTCAGGTTAATAGACCCATAGACCCGTACACCTCGGCTCAGGTTAATAGACCCATAGACCCGTACACCTCGGCTCAGGTTAATAAACCCGTACACCTCGGCTCAGGTTAATAGACCCGTACACCGCGGCTCAGGTTAATAGACCCATAGACCCGTACACCTCGGCTCAGGTTAATAGACCCATAGACCCGTACACCGCGGCTCAGGTTAATAGACCCATAGACCCGTACACCGCGGCTCAGGTTAATAGACCCATAGACCCGTACACCGCGGCTCAGGTTAATAGACCCATAGACCCGTACACCGCGGCTCAGGTTAATAGACCCATAGACCCGTACACCTCGGCTCAGGTTAATAGACCCATAGACCCGTACACCTCGGCTCAGGTTAATAGACCCATAGACCCGTACACCTCGGCTCAGGTTAATAGACCCATAGACCCGTACACCTCGGCTCAGGTTAATAGACCCATAGACCCGTACACCTCGGCTCAGGTTAATAGACCCATACACCTCGGCTCAGGTTAATAGACCCATAGACCCGTACACCTCGGCTCAGGTTAATAGACCCATAGACCCGTACACCTCGGCTCAGGTTAATAGACCCATAGACCCGTACACCTCGGCTCAGGTTAATAGACCCATAGACCCGTACACCGCGGCTCAGGTTAATAGACCCATAGACCCGTACACCTCGGCTCAGGTTAATAGACCCATAGACCCGTACACCTCGGCTCAGGTTAATAGACCCATAGACCCGTACACCGCGGCTCAGGTTAATAGACCCATAGACCCGTACACCTCGGCTCAGGTTAATAGACCACTAGACCCGTACACCGCGGCTCAGGTTAATAGACCCATAGACCCGTACACCGCGGCTCAGGTTAATAGACCCATAGACCCGTACACCTCGGCTCAGGTTAATAGACCCATAGACCCGTACACCTCGGCTCAGGTTAATAGACCCATAGACCCGTACACCTCGGCTCAGGTTAATAGACCCATAGACCCGTACACCGCGGCTCAGGTTAATAGACCCATAGACCCGTACACCTCGGCTCAGGTTAATAGACCCATAGACCCGTACACTGCGGCTCAGGTTAATAGACCCATAGACCCGTACACCTCGGCTCAGGTTAATAGACCCATAGACCCGTACACCTCGGCTCAGGTTAATAGACCCGTACACCTCGGCTCAGGTTAATAGACCCGTACACCGCGGCTCAGGTTAATAGACCCATAGACCCGTACACCTCGGCTCAGGTTAATAGACCCACTAGACCCGTACACCGCGGCTCAGGTTAATAGACCCATAGACCCGTACACCGCGGCTCAGGTTAATAGACCCATAGACCCGTACACCTCGGCTCAGGTTAATAGACCCATAGACCCGTACACCTCGGCTCAGGTTAATAGACCCATAGACCCGTACACCTCGGCTCAGGTTAATAGACCCATAGACCCGTACACCGCGGCTCAGGTTAATAGACCCATAGACCCGTACACCTCGGCTCAGGTTAATAGACCCATAGACCCGTACACCGCGGCTCAGGTTAATAGACCCATAGACCCGTACACCTCGGCTCAGGTTAATAGACCCATAGACCCGTACACCTCGGCTCAGGTTAATAGACCCATAGACCCGTACACCTCGGCTCAGGTTAATAGACCCATAGACCCGTACACCGCGGCTCAGGTTAATAGACCCATAGACCCGTACACCTCGGCTCAGGTTAATAGACCCATAGACCCGTACACCGCGGCTCAGGTTAATAGACCCATAGACCCGTACACCGCGGCTCAGGTTAATAGACCCATAGACCCGTACACCGCGGCTCAGGTTAATAGACCCATAGACCCGTACACCGCGGCTCAGGTTAATAGACCCATAGACCCGTACACCTCGGCTCAGGTTAATAGACCCATAGACCCGTACACCTCGGCTCAGGTTAATAGACCCATAGACCCGTACACCTCGGCTCAGGTTAATAGACCCATAGACCCGTACACCTCGGCTCAGGTTAATAGACCCATAGACCCGTACACCTCGGCTCAGGTTAATAGACCCATAGACCCGTACACCTCGGCTCAGGTTAATAGACCCATAGACCCGTACACCTCGGCTCAGGTTAATAGACCCATAGACCCGTACACCTCGGCTCAGGTTAATAGACCCATAGACCCGTACACCTCGGCTCAGGTTAATAGACCCATAGACCCGTACACCGCGGCTCAGGTTAATAGACCCATAGACCCGTACACCTCGGCTCAGGTTAATAGACCCATAGACCCGTACACCTCGGCTCAGGTTAATAGACCCATAGACCCGTACACCGCGGCTCAGGTTAATAGACCCATAGACCCGTACACCTCGGCTCAGGTTAATAGACCCATAGACCCGTACACCTCGGCTCAGGTTAATAGACCCATAGACCGTACACCTCGGCTCAGGTTAATAGACCCATAGACCCGTACACCGCGGCTCAGGTTAATAGACCCATAGACCCGTACACCTCGGCTCAGGTTAATAGACCCATAGACCCGTACACCTCGGCTCAGGTTAATAGACCCATAGACCCGTACACCTCGGCTCAGGTTAATAGACCCGTACACCTCGGCTCAGGTTAATAGACCCGTACACCGCGGCTCAGGTTAATAGACCCATAGACCCGTACACCGCGGCTCAGGTTAATAGACCCATAGAGCCGTACACCGCGGCTCAGGTTAATAGACCCATAGAGCCGTACACTGCGGCTCAGGTTAATAGACCCATAGACCCGTACACCGCGGCTCAGGTTAATAGACCCATACACCTCGGCTCAGGTTAATAGACCCATAGACCCGTACACCTCGGCTCAGGTTAATAGACCCATAGACCCGTACACCTCGGCTCAGGTTAATAGACCCGTACACCGCGGCTCAGGTTAATAGACCCATAGACCCGTACACCTCGGCTCAGGTTAATAGACCCATAGACCCGTACACCTCGGCTCAGGTTAATAGACCCATAGACCCGTACACCTCGGCTCAGGTTAATAGACCCATAGACCCGTACACCTCGGCTCAGGTTAATAGACCCATAGACCCGTACACCTCGGCTCAGGTTAATAGACCCATAGACCCGTACACCTCGGCTCAGGTTAATAGACCCGTACACCGCGGCTCAGGTTAATAGACCCATAGACCCGTACACCTCGGCTCAGGTTAATAGACCCACTAGACCCGTACACCGCGGCTCAGGTTAATAGACCCATAGACCCGTACACCGCGGCTCAGGTTAATAGACCCATAGACCCGTACACCGCGGCTCAGGTTAATAGACCCATAGACCCGTACACCGCGGCTCAGGTTAATAGACCCATAGACCCGTACACTCGGCTCAGGTTAATAGACCCATAGACCCGTACACCTCGGCTCAGGTTAATAGACCCATAGACCCGTACACCTCGGCTCAGGTTAATAGACCCATAGACCCGTACACCGCGGCTCAGGTTAATAGACCCATAGACCCGTACACCTCGGCTCAGGTTAATAGACCCATAGACCCGTACACCGCGGCTCAGGTTAATAGACCCATAGACCCGTACACCTCGGCTCAGGTTAATAGACCCATAGACCCGTACACCTCGGCTCAGGTTAATAGACCCATACACCTCGGCTCAGGTTAATAGACCCATAGACCCGTACACCTCGGCTCAGGTTAATAGACCCATAGACCCGTACACCTCGGCTCAGGTTAATAGACCCATAGACCCGTACACCTCGGCTCAGGTTAATAGACCCATAGACCCGTACACCGCGGCTCAGGTTAATAGACCCATAGACCCGTACACCTCGGCTCAGGTTAATAGACCCATAGACCCGTACACCTCGGCTCAGGTTAATAGACCCATAGACCCGTACACCGCGGCTCAGGTTAATAGACCCATAGACCCGTACACCTCGGCTCAGGTTAATAGACCCATAGACCCGTACACCTCGGCTCAGGTTAATAGACCCATAGACCCGTACACCTCGGCTCAGGTTAATAGACCCATAGACCCGTACACCTCGGCTCAGGTTAATAGACCCATAGACCCGTACACCTCGGCTCAGGTTAATAGACCCATAGACCCGTACACCTCGGCTCAGGTTAATAGACCCATAGACCCGTACACCGCGGCTCAGGTTAATAGACCCATAGACCCGTACACCTGCGGCTCAGGTTAATAGACCCATAGACCCGTACACCTCGGCTCAGGTTAATAGACCCATAGACCCGTACACCTCGGCTCAGGTTAATAGACCCGTACACCTCGGCTCAGGTTAATAGACCCGTACACCGCGGCTCAGGTTAATAGACCCATAGACCCGTACACCACGGCTCAGGTTAATAGACCCATAGACCCGTACACCGCGGCTCAGGTTAATAGACCCATAGACCCGTACACCTCGGCTCAGGTTAATAGACCCATAGACCCGTACACCTCGGCTCAGGTTAATAGACCCATAGACCCGTACACCTCGGCTCAGGTTAATAGACCCATAGACCCGTACACCTCGGCTCAGGTTAATAGACCCATAGACCCGTACACCTCGGCTCAGGTTAATAGACCCATAGACCCGTACACCTCGGCTCAGGTTAATAGACCCATAGACCCGTACACCTCGGCTCAGGTTAATAGACCCATAGACCCGTACACCTCGGCTCAGGTTAATAGACCCATAGACCCGTACACCTCGGCTCAGGTGAACAGACCCATAGACCCGTACACCGCGGCTCAGGTTAATAGACCCATAGACCCGTACACCTCGGCTCAGGTTAATAGACCCATAGACCCGTACACCTCGGCTCAGGTTAATAGACCCATAGACCCGTACACCTCGGCTCAGGTTAATAGACCCGTACACCTCGGCTCAGGTTAATAGACCCGTACACCGCGGCTCAGGTTAATAGACCCATAGACCCGTACACCACGGCTCAGGTTAATAGACCCATAGACCCGTACACCGCGGCTCAGGTTAATAGACCCATAGAGCCCGTACACCGCGGCTCAGGTTAATAGACCCATAGACCCGTACACCGCGGCTCAGGTTAATAGACCCATAGACCCGTACACCTCGGCTCAGGTTAATAGACCCATAACCGTACCCCGGCTCAGGTTAATAGACCCATAGACCCGTACACCGCGGCTCAGGTTAATAGACCCATAGACCCGTACACCTCGGCTCAGGTTAATAGACCCATAGACCCGTACACCTCGGCTCAGGTTAATAGACCCATAGACCCGTACACCTCGGCTCAGGTTAATAGACCCGATACACCTCGGCTCAGGTTAATAGACCCATAGACCCGTACACCTCGGCTCAGGTTAATAGACCCATAGACCCGTACACCTCGGCTCAGGTTAATAGACCCATAGACCCGTACACCTCGGCTCAGGTTAATAGACCCGTACACCGCGGCTCAGGTTAATAGACCCGTACACCTCGGCTCAGGTTAATAGACCCATAGACCCGTACACCTCGGCTCAGGTTAATAGACCCATAGACCCGTACACCGCGGCTCAGGTTAATAGACCCATAGACCCGTACACCTCGGCTCAGGTTAATAGACCCATAGACCCGTACACCTCGGCTCAGGTTAATAGACCCATAGACCCGTACACCTCGGCTCAGGTTAATAGACCCATAGACCCGTACACCTCGGCTCAGGTT